>NW_026926637.1:0-27766 GCF_032062105.1 Saccostrea cuccullata | reverse complement strand
CTTTGCCCCGGGGGTCATGATTTGAACAAACTTGAATCCACACTACCTGAGGATGATTCCACATGAGTTTCATCTTTCCTGGCCCAGTGGTACTGGAGAAGAAGAGTTTTAAAGATTTTTCCTATATATTCCTATGTAAAACTTGGGTCGGCCATTTTGGCCCCACCCGTGCCCCGGGGGTCATGACTTGAACAAACTTGAATCTACACTACCTGAGGATGCTTCCATATGAGTTTCATCTTTCCTGGCCCAGCGGTTCTGGAGAAGAAGATTTTTTTAAAATGCCATTAATTTTTAACAAATTCATGATTATCTCCCCTTGGAAAAAGGGCGTGGCCATTCATTTGAACAAACTTGAATTCCCTTCACCCCATGATACTTTGTGCCAAGTTTGGTTAAAATTGGCCCAGTGGTTCTTGAGAAGAAGATGAAAATGTGAAAAGTTTACAACAACGACAACGACAACGCCGACAACAACGACAACGCCGACAACGACAACGACAGACAACGGACAAATTGTGATCAGAAAAGCTCACTTGAGCCTTCGACTCAGGTGAGCTAAAAAGTGCTTCTGTATATAAATTATCAATGAATGTAAACACTATATTTTCATCTGGTAAAACTTTATATACAGCATGCATACTCACTTCCATTTCTTGAAAATTTAGATTATTTCTAGCTCTTAACATATATTTATTTCATATGGTCATTAAACTGATGAATTCATTTTAAAACAAGAAGCCCAGAGGTCATATCGCTCACCTGAGCAATTGGCTAGGAAAAAGCACAATTAGATCAGAACTGAACTTTACTGAGGTTAAGGGGGGGGGGGGGCTTGAATTTGAGCAAACTAAGATCTTCACAACCTGAGGATGATTCCCTATAATTATCACTAAGCATGGCTTTGAAGTACTTGAAAAGAAGAATTTAAAAGGAGTTTCATCTTTCCTGGCCCAGTAGTTCTTGAGAAGAAGATTTTAAAAGATTTTTCCTATATATTCCTATGTAAAACTTTGATTGGCTATTTTGGCCCCACCCTACCCTCGGGGGTCATGATTTGAAAAAAAAACTTGAATCTACACTACCTGAGGATGATTCCAAAGAAGGTTCATCTTTCCTGGCCCAGTGGTTCTTGAAGAGAAAATTTTTAAAGATTTTCCCTATATATTCCTAGGTAAAATTTTTATCGGCTATTTTTGGCCCACCCTACCCCCGGGGGTCATGATTTGGAAAAACAAAATTGAATCTACACTACCTGAGGATGATTCCACAGAAGGATCATCTTTCCTGGCCCAGTGGTTCTTGAAGAGAAAAAATTTTAAAGATTTTCCCTATATATTCCTATGTAAAACTTTTATCGACTATTTTGGTCCCATCCTACCCCCAGGGGTCCTGATTTGCACAAACTTGAATCTACAGTACCTGAGGATGATTCCACATGAGTTTAATCTTTCCTGGCCCAGTGGTTCTCTAGAAGAAGATTTCGTATATGTTTTCCTATATATTCCTATGTAAAACTTTTATCGGCTATTTTGGCCCCACCCTACCCTCGGGGGTCATGATTTGAACAATTTTAAATCTACACTACCTGAGGATGATTCCACAGGAGTTTCATTTTCCTGGCCCAGTGGTTCTTGAGAAGAAGATTTTTAAAGATTTTTTCCTATATATTCCTATGTAAAACTTTGATCGGAAAATTTTGGTCCCACCCTACCCCCTGTGGTCATGATTTGAACGAACTTTTTTTTTTTTTTATAAATTTATTAATCATTATGTTAACCCGTTTTTAATGTCTAACTACATGTAACTAACTAATGAATTGAACAAACTTGAATCTACACTACCTGAGGATGATTCCACATGAATTTAAAATTAAAGTGGTTCTAGATCTTGAGAACAGTTTTTAAAAATGCCATTTTTCTCTAATTCATTAATATCTTCCCTTGGATAGGGCGTGACTCTTCATTTGAACAATATTCAATCTCCTTTAACGAAGGATACTTTGTAGCAAGTTTGGTTGAAATTGGCCCAGTGGTTCTTGAGAAGAAGATGAAAATGTGAGAAGTTTACAACAACGACGCCGACAAGAACAACGACGCCGACAATGACGACCAAGACAGACAACGGACATATTTTGATCAGAAAAGCTCAGTTGAGCCTTTGGCTCAGTTGAGCTAAAGATAACTTTTTTGATTATTTACATTTACATAGATTTAAATCTTCCTTATTAATTTTTGAACAGCCAATGTTAGATATAATATTCCTTAG
Source organism: Saccostrea cuccullata (assembly GCF_032062105.1). NCBI lineage: Eukaryota > Metazoa > Mollusca > Bivalvia > Ostreida > Ostreidae > Saccostrea > Saccostrea cuccullata. The sequence continues at coordinate 25,498 of NW_026926637.1, read as the reverse complement.
TTTGTCCCGTTAGCAATTTTCTCTAAAACAGTACAATGACCATTGCCACAAAGTCTTTTTGAAACTTCACTGAACATATCCTTTGGTCTGATCGGTACATAAAGACATCTCTCATTTTCTTTCCTCTTGTGATCCCAGGATCTGCAATATTCAGAAATCACGTTCACTGATGCTGTTTTCACGAAAAACTCTAAATGATTCTCTTCCACCAGGCACTCGGTGACGAATGCGTACATGACGTCATGTTGGACATCTTTTGATGTAAACATTAATTTATTGTTTGTCCTTTTCATGATTTCTTTAGGAAGGTCCATTGTACTAATGTCATTACAGAAGGGTCCAGCTGCCTTAAAGTATAGATCTCGTATTTTGTTAAGCGTAGGTTTGTAGTTATCTTCGTTGACATTCATCATGCACTCATCAAGAAAAAACAAGCAGTAAAGTAGACTTCTGACGTCAGAATCCAATTTATGATATTTACCTGGAATTAAATCAAAACATATATCATAATCATATTACTTCTTTAATTCCTGACGTAAACATTTCAACAGTCATCATTTACACGACGACTTCAACAAACTTGAGTGTAAAATCACCTTTCTTTATAATACGTATACATGTTATTCCAAGGAATCGACAAATTCCTTTGAGAACGCAAAATTTTGTATTAAGAAAAAACAATACATTGATTGGTTAGATAAAAACAAAAATAACTCTAAATCAACAAGTTGTAAGAGATACGGTTGATGCAAGTAAGCGAGAGATTCTACATGTACGTGCCTTAATTTATTGTTCCCATTTGGTACTTTCACTATGCAGACTGTATAAAACATCTATATTTGAGCATTAATGTAACCCAACTTTTTTCTCTGTTGCAATGACCCTCCTTGGTTTTTAAGGAACATAAGAATAAAGTAATTTTGTCTTCTCTTTATAAGTCAATTTTTACCTTTTTAATGAAGCAGAAAAATTGTGGAAATACTTTTCATATGTTTATAAATGTTTTATTAAAATTCTTGGCATGATTAATTGATTTTACAACTGTGACTATTTAAAGACAATGTATTGTAAATTCAATTTGACCTTTTTTAAATGTTTTCAAAAGCATTTCGCGCGACTTGCTTTTAACTATTATTTTAAGGAGACAAATATTGGGCTTTTCAGTAAATTTTTCTTTACTCTACATCCCAAATCATAGAAACAAAATCATAAGAAATAACTATTGTAAAGGTAAAGAGGTCTCAAAATAACAGCAACTGACTTTTCAGAGAATGGAAAACCCTAGATCACATATAAAGTTATTGGGTTCAATTATGAGAAATTCGAAGGACATGATGACAAATTATAAATAATTATAAATAAAATGCAATAAAATATTACTAGTACATGCAATAGCTGGTCGTATTAGATTCTGATTTGTGAACCTTTAAACATTGTTATGTTCTAATGTGAATTGTTTCTTTTGTGGAATCTCATTATACTTATTTCAAACATTATTCATATCGTTGAACTGTCTCAGTTAACTAATGTTTTGTTATCTGTTTTCATATGATACATGACACTTAAATTACACCTTTATACTGTGTATGGAAATTAATATTTCGCACTCTCTAGGACAGTGCGTTAGAAGGCAAAACTATAGATACGAAAATATTTCTTTTGAAATATGATCATACTTGGTTTTCTGTAAGCTTTGTTATTTATGATGTAAACATCCCAGTGAGGGTAGAGACCTATACATGATCTAACAATGTCAGGTCTCCTTTGATTCCATAACCATTTCACGTGTGGCACAGAGTCACCTGATCTACCGCTGCAATGTGCACTCTCCCCTTTGTGTTCAAGATTGCGTAAGAACTGTTTTCTTTTGCTCTGCTTTTGTCTTGATATCGCCTTTGGTACATTAACTACATAAAACAGCAAGGATACAAAACTCAGATTATGGAGATTATTATTGTTTTTATTAAAAATTGGCTCTGCTTCATAACCTTAAAGAATGCATTTATGACTTATGTAATGAGTGATGCTTATGTCCGCAGTACTCATGGCCCAAATCATTTCCTTGTGTTCAACTACATGTTAGCACTTTTTACAAAAGAAAGCATGCATGTTTTTTTTATATTGTTTCAATTGCATTTCATATAAAGTTTTAGATAAATAACATTTCAATGGCTGATTATAGGTTTGAAGTGCATTGGGATGGGAAAGGGTTTGGGCTGATGAAGCTTTGAATACCGCGGAAAATCCTGGCTTCCAAAAAAACGGAACTAAGTTTTGTATAAATTGTTTAAGCTCCATGAAATAAGCTCCGTTTCTTAACCACTAAAAACTCTGGCCTTGAAAAATACTGTATTGAAGTATTTTGGTTAGACCCTTTTTTTCAAATATCCACTTTTTTTATAATTGGACTATTATTCAGCTTAAATTTGATGATTTGGGGAGATGATTGCATACGCCTTAAATCTGTTTCAGCATCAAATATATAAAAAACAAAAAAATAGCATTTTAAACTATGAAAGTGCCTTTTCAAATACTTACGTATCCAATACAATCCATCAAGGATATCCCCGTCCTCAATTGTGACGTGAGTTAGTATGTTCATTTGTAAACGGGATATAAGTAAGTAATCAATATAGTTACTTAACATATCGATCCCACAAACAACACACTTCTCTCTGGGTTTTCTTCTGTATCCTTCTGACCTCAGGTACTTCCTGGATGTTTCATAACTACTGTAGTAGAAAGGTAAAGTCGGGTCTATTAAAGCTAACTTGAACATTATCTCATCCTTTACGTCCTCTGTTATCTTGTTCTGATCTTCCCAAACGAAATCACGTGACTCTAGTCCGTTCAGAACAATATGTGCCTCATCGCTTGTCACGGGGTCTTTTTTATCGCTTACAAACCGCAGTATCTCATTCAGTATGTCTAGCCATTCTTTGTCTGTGAAATCAGGAGGACCGGAATCAGAACAAAGGAAGCAATACAACACGGCCACCTCATCATCAGATAATGTGGAGACGTCATCTAGAAAAATACAATATCATAAAGTTTATCTGAACATTTATATGTAATTTTTGTCATGCTTTTTTGCATTGTCTCCAGCTACGGTCCTGGAAATATACTAAATATACATGTAAGCCTTTCAGAAGGGTGTTTGAAGAAAAAATAGAGGCAGCAAGGTAACAATGTAATCGAAGTTGACGAAAATTATTATATTTGTTCGGACAGTGGTAGAGGAGAAAACTCTTTCCTGACATGGTTCAGTAAATGTCATTTTTCAGCGTTAATGTTTTTTCTTTCGTTTTATTAGTGTCGAAAGGGCAACGTATTCCTTGAAATGAACTTTTAGTTGGTCACGTGATAAAATACTGTGAAGGCCGAAGGGCAGTTTTTTACTTTTATTTAACATTTGGGACGAATAAATTTCGAGTTTGATTGCATTTATTACACGAAGGGGCCGCCGTATTGCTATGTTGTGACGCGCAAAGACCTAGAAGTGTTTGGTCAAAGTTAGTTTACCTCGCTCCAACATTTGAATGTGTACATTCGTGTTAAGCAGTCTAGTTCAGAAAATACCTGAATTTAGTGAAAGAACATATGATAATTACGGAGAATAATTTGACTCTTTCATAAGTCTCACAATTTTTGAAGTCAAAAGCGGTAATATCGCCTGTTTTAGTTTACATAACTCCATAGAAATTTCAGGTTAAAAAGGGTAAGTGCGGTTCTACGCTAGGCCTAATCTATAGAATTCAAAACCTTATTTTGTACATTAAAAGAAGATTAATTGCACCTCTCGTGATTGAAAAATATCCATATCCATTATCATTTTATCTTGTTCATTGTTATTAATAACTTAGAACCATTCCAAAACAAGTTGCACCGTGACAGAAATATGTAGACAAAATATCACATCGCTCTGTGATTTGGTCGCTCTATGACCTCTGAACTCCAAATAACATTCACACAGTAATGAACATATTTTCTCTTCAATAAGTTCAAATAGGAAAGATATTTGCAAATGTAAATATACGTGTTATACTGTTTACTCACTTCATTCATCAATATTCATGAAAAGACTGAATTCTTAATTGCAGATATTGCTTAATTGATTTGTTATAACAAAGACTTCTTTCGCAAAATTTTGTGGAAATTATCCGTTTTTTTTGATACATTGCATTGTTTCAAATCCTTTAATAATTTTGTGTCACACAAAAATCGGCGTTTATATAGTGTGTATATCTTTAAGTGGAATAAAAAAAAAGAATATAACAATGTATAAATTTTCTTTGTTTTATCAAAACTGCAAGCTAGTGAAAAATTGAAGGGCAATAACTCCTTCCAACGTATCTTCCATTAAGTAGTTTACTAAATTGTACTTCTAATGCAATTCTAATTCTAATTTTGAGTAAAGCTTAAGGCCAAATTGTGAATAATTCTTCAGTTTATAATTTTTGGAGGCAATATATTCACTCCTTTGCAAATGCCTGTTGGCAAATACCAGATGTAACCGGAGCAAAAAAGAAATATTTGCCAATATTGCTTTTACATATTTTAAGACGTTGTGGCTTAACAGATGAACTTATTTATATCCACAACTTTTCCACTAATAAAAGTAACTTTCACAATATGAAAAGCCTTTCCGTAGCTTGTTCTTGTTACTTGAAAACTAGTGAAGACACGAGAACTTGAGTTGAGTGAAAATGTCATTTATTGACCAGATAAATGACGAAAGTGAACAAAAACACATAAATATACAATATTACATACAATCATGTAAATTATAGCTGGGATAAAGCCAATTAATGATTAGTTTCAACTTAGATATGATATATTGTGACTTAGTGCTTATCCCAGCTATTGTTATATAATGATTACCAAGTTTGTGTAACAAGAAGGTGGCGTAAACAAAGAGGCCACACGGCATGGTAAATGCTTGTATGTTATACAATGAGGAAAAAATTCCATACAACAAAAATTCAAATATTGGTATTACATGGGAGGAGGATGGAGGTGGCGGTAAATTGATTCCAACCTCATGTTTGCGTAAAATCAAATTAATTGAGCAATTCTAATTTTGATCAAGCCGAACCCGATCCAAACATGATTTTTCATCCAGTCGACCCCACTCTTTTTACATTAAAAATCAATAACAACTGGAATTTTACTCTAAATTTGTCAAAAACAATGAAAAAAAGATTGTATATAAATCATTTTATGAGACATAAAATTGTTTTTATTTAGTAACTATCTGAATAGAGAAATGTGAAATAGAATTGTGAGCACTTTTTAATGGAATTTTTCCCACCACAGAGTTGATAACGCAAGGACGGACAGAATTAAAAAGGTAACGTGCTACGATCACAAAACTAAATTTTAAATCTGCTAAAATAATCACTTCAGGAAGTTCTATATTAACCAATGATGTATATCCAACATTTTGGGTGTGCAGGAGGATAAAAATATTCTGCTAATTTATAAGGATTTATTTGTTTACTTGTATTTAAACCAAGTGCTTCGATGTTTTTAAGAAGCAATATACCTGGGTGATGTAATACGTGTATAGAAACAGAACAAAAACTATCATGCTTCCAAAAAATGGAAAAACGTGATAATTACAAAAATGTACATACAAATAGCTTCTACCTGATACCGAAGTTTTCAAGCATGAGTAACTTCCCGGTCCAAAGGCAAGTTCTGAAACATATTACATGATTTAACGGCAGACTCAATGAATCAATATATTTTGAAAAAAAATATTTTCCTGGGGTTGTAAAATTATGAGTAAGTCCACGAACACTCGATCTCCATGATCATTGATAAAATTTCACAATACTTTGGAGTATGGACTCCGATTAAGTATACCTGACTTCCTCCTTTTAGTCATCTTTAAATATCCAACAGAGATTACAGCCAATATTGCAGCCACTAATGCGAAATAAATGATTGCTATCTCGCTAGCAGGAATCTGGCCATTATCGTGAGCATTTTCTGTTGTTATATTGGAATAACCACTCGTAGAAAAGTCGTTAATTCTGGTCTTGGGACATGTCGGATCTGCATAGAAACACCTCTCTTCTGTGTTGATTTCGAGACATGCCTGAACTATTTTAATATAAACTTTGATAAGGTTAACTGAACCAGGATTTGAATGTGTTTAAATACTTTCAAGATAATTTTATTTTACTCGATAGAACAATTATAGAATGAAATGCAGAAATATGCGTGTATCGGTGAATTTGATTTATTGATCATTTGATACTACACTTACACTGATGGAGATCTGAACTTCTGAATAACCTGTTAGGACAACCCTCAGTGAAACTGCTACAGCTGACGATATTTACAGCCCCATCATTGGTTACCACCAGACAGTTCCCTTTATGGAGTAGAACGAAGGTAAAATATTACAAAAGATATCTTAAGATAAACAATCAGTTTTCCATGTTAATCATTAAAGAGAGCTTTATGATGTTTTATCAAAAATCGCGAGTTTAGCTAAGCAAAGTTCAAATACAAAAAGTGGATAACGATATTCATGTTAAGTATTCATTTCAGAAAATTTTAATATATAGTTAAAGAATCAATATTTATTTAAAAAAAAACATTATAAACTCAATTCATATAAATAATGTCATGGAATAAGAACCTTGTTTATAAGGTGCCACTGTACCAGTCAGGCAATATTCCACAAGAGCTGTCTTCGAATAATTAGGAATGCATAGATATCGACTTCTTTCGTATTTGTCGACACCACATCTTTTCTTGAAGCCTGCCGCCTTGTGTTCCAAAAGGTTCTTTGGACAGGATTTGACAACATATCCAAAGCCGTGGTAGTCCATGCCTTGCTATTTAAAGGAGAAAAGATCTTAACTGAACGTTTGATAAGGGCAGAGAAGACGTTTATAAGATAATCTTCGTAATGTATAAAAATGTTTAAGATTATAGTTACGCTATGATTTTCAAACTGATTTCTAGTTATTAATCTGAAAAATATATTTGATATTTAAGTTACATGTTAAAGTAGCAATACTCTTAAAATGACAAAAGCTCAGAAAATATATTTTATTGTGAACGTATCGTTTGACCTTACACAACTAATGTATTTAACTTTTTGTAAATGTTTTAAGCAAGAGAGACCAATTTCTGCAAAGTACTATGTAAACTTAATAGGGTTGCCAGACCTATGGTGCTCAATTTAAGCCCAAATATAACAAGATGTGATTGTGAAACATTATGCCCCCGGTGGCAAAAAGTTCTAAAAAGCTTTTTGAAAGACTTAAATTAGTGGCATATGCATACCAAATATAATGTCTCAATCTCTCACGGTTCAAAAGTTATGGCGAAGGTTAAAGTTGAAAACAGACAGACAGAGAGACAAACAGACAGAAAAAACAGACAGTCAGGACAAAAACAATATCCACCCCAATCTACCGATCCGGGCGGATAAAAAGAAGCATTTGAGTTAACTGTTTTTTTAATCTAACAGATTGATAATGCAATATTTAAAGCACTTTTAATTCTTGCATACATACAGGATATATTGAAATATGTGGCCCCAGGATCAGCGGTACCTGTGAGTTGAGGTGCACAACTGGTGGTTATAAAGTGGAAATGCATTTTCTCCTTCTTACTCTGTTCTAATTCTGGGTATCAAGTAACCAAAGTAAGCATGCTTATTGTATAGTCATATTAAACAATGGTGTCTCTTTTAAAATTGTGAATTTCATATTGGCTGTTGGTTTAAAACACGAACCTAATTCAATTTTTGAAAACTTGTTACATGACAATCTGGTGACCTACATAATGTATGAGGTCCCTGGGCCACTTTTTTTTCATTTCTCATTATTATAAAATAAAATCAGATATTTTGGAATAAAAAAAATTCTGGATTTAATTTTAAGTCTCTCGAAGCGAACTTCCTGTATGACTTATCAAAATCATTAAGTGTATATATGCATATAAATATATTTATGTGAAGTTTGTGCATACAAGCAAGTTAGTGTTACTCTAATTCGTCTGCATGTTGAGTAAATGCATGTGTTGTCGAGTGGTTTTTCCGTGGTTTAAATTTCAGCGCCTTCTATCTATTGGACTAGGGTCTAAGTATTTTAATTGTTTTAATTAATCAAAACAATAGTTTCTGTTTTGATTCAAGGACACTCATTATTATTCATTTGCAGAGACATTATTATTAATAAAAATTAAATATTGATTTCTATCAATTTCTAAACGAAAAGGTTCTTCATAAAGAATATATCCGGGCTGCAAAAAAATTGTCATTCATTCCATACGCCTGGAGAAATGGTCGTATGACGATGGAAGCATGTTGGCACGGATGGATGGCTATATTAAAAGTCAGGGTGAAAGGACACAGGGAATACATTTAACATTTACACATTTCTATATTACTACAACATTCACCAATGTGCATTATTCACTCTTACACTGTATAGACAAAGGCGAAGAAAACGAAAGTAACATGAATTTCAATAAGGATGTTTTCATTATATTATTAACATGATTAAAATGGTATTGGTTAAAACGAATACTAAAACTCAAGTAGAAAGTTTTACCATAGCATTGACGAGTCTTTTTACCTGTTAACAGATAATCACACGTGTTTTTGCCAAACTTGGGTTTCCCCTTATGTGGATTTATTTATAGACCGTGCTATAATGAATAGGCCTGTGTAAAAATTCGAGTGGAGTCATGGCGTGGAATCTTTTTATAGATTGAAGAAATACAAAAATATGTGACTTATAATGTTGCTCTTGCACTGTGAATTTGAATTGATGAATGAACAGCTAACGAAATCTATACAGCGTATAAAGTTTTTAACTTTTTTATGTCACACAGAGGATTGCCTACATTTTTAGTTTTATAACAAAAACAAGATAACATGTATTCCACTCTTATCCTAAGCAAACAAATTTAAATAGTACGAGGTGTTGAATACTTTGGTACAGATCAATATCAAACAATTAAATCTAGGTTGAATAAATATGGCATATTAATTAAGTTACCCACTTCTAAAATAATATTCATACTATTTCTACTTATCCCACTTCTAGATTTTCCTCGAATCCATATTTTGTGCACTCTTTATCGGCCGCAGCACTGAAGGGTCGAATGTGTAAAATTTGTACATGGTAAAATGAGACATTAATTATGTTCCCCAAACGAAGTTGGGGAACATATTGTTTTTACTCTGTTTTTTATTAAGGTCTTCCGTCTTCAGCGGAAGACCTTCTTGTTATTCTTAGGTTTCTTTTCCACTATTTTTATTATTATTATTGTTTTTTTTCTTACCGATTTTGTGTACACGATTTCTCGGAAACGGCTCGCTCGATTTTCATGAAACTTTCAGGACTGATAGAACATCAAACAAAGCTGATATATATTATTTTGTTTTGATGACGTCACTTCTGGTTTTGAGATTTTCGCGATTTTGTGATTTTCAAGGGGTCAGTTTGTCCGCGAGTTTTCTCAAAAACGGCTTAGGATAGAAACTTGAGTTTTTCAGCAATGATAGAGCAATATATGTAGATGTGACATACGTATTTCATTTTCACCGGAAGTGCTGCACGCCGACGCTTGCTATGGTCAGAAAAAAGGCATGTCGAGAATTTAAAAATTTCTAACACTTTTTCTTTGATATCTTTTCACCTACAAATATTTTGTTAAGACATATAGAACAAAAGTTGTAGAGAATGTGATGATCTTTTAAAAAATATCAACGATAAGGGGCTGGCCCCTACAATAAAGGTCCGAGAGGGGCCGAAATTTTTTTCTTAATATCTCAAAAAGTATTGAGAATTTGTAATACGTCAAAGAAGCAAAGTTGTTCAAAATATCAAGCTCCATCTACTGGTGTCGTCAAAATACGTCCGGCGACGTCACTTCCGGTCAAACCGGAAGTAGTCAAAAATTGAATATTTTTTCCATTCTTGACATGTTTTTGGGTAACATATGTCACTGGAAGCATTTAACTTAATTTTCCGTCCGTCGATGTCACTTCCGGTCAAACCGGAAGTAGCCAAAAATAGCTTATTTTCAAGAATTTAACGCAAAATTGAAATTATTAGGTCACTGGAGACAACTAAGCTCATTGCTTTCTTCTGTTGACGTCACTTCCGGTCAAAACAGGACGGAAGACCTACTCGTTGCTTTGCAACGAGCTTTGCTCTAGTTATTATTATTTTTCTTCTTCTTCCTGGGTACTTTTTTGTCCGCGAGTGATCTTGTAAACTGTTCATCCGAAGTAGGTAAAACCTTTTTAGGGTTAGTAGACATGTTATGTAGATTTGCGGAATCAAGGTCATTTTCCGCGCACGTGCTTGCAAGAGCGTGCACGTGCAACACGTGTAATGACCAGTATAATAGATATAGCCGTAACTTTTCTATTTTTTGACTATATGCTTTGAAACTCATAATGTAAGTATATATTAGATGTATATGCATAATGACATGTTCCTCACGCACGTGCTTGCAAGAGCGCGCACGTGCAACACGTGAAATGACTAATATAATAGATATAGCCGCAACTTTTCTATTTCTTGATGAAATGCTTTGAAACTCATAATATAAGGATATATTAGTAGTATAGACATGATGACATGGTCAAAATAGCAAGATCTCACGCGCATGCACGTGCGCTTCGCTCTGATTGGCTGAAATTAAAGTCTCAATATTTTTCATGTTTCTTGTCATAATCTTTTAAAATTTTGAACAAAGTCTTAAATTATAAAGATCTACAGCATGATATATAAAAATTTTCATGAAAGCATGCGCATGCGTGCGTGCTGCAATCTGATTGGCTGAAACTTTAAATGGCTATATATCCTTTGTTTTTTGACGAAATGCTTTGAAATTTAAAACATAGTCATGCAGTAAGATATCCTACAATACGATATAGAAAGAAAATCATGAAATCACGCGCATGCACGTGTGCTGCAATTTGATTGGCTGAAACTTTAAATGGCTATATTTATTTTGTTTTTTGACGAAATGTTTGGAATTTTAAATATAGTCATTCATTAAGATATCCTTCAATACGATTAAGATAAAAAAAATCATGAAATCACGCGCATGCATGTGTGCTGCAATCTGATTGGCTGAAACTTCAAATGGCTATAACTCCCTTGTTTTTTTTAACCAAACAGGATGGGATTTAGAACATAGATAAATATAAGGGACTCCTACAAGAAGGTGTATTCATCATGCACTTGCTTGCACGTGCGTGCATGTGAAATGAGTAAAATTAAAAGTTCACTCGAATGAGTGTATTTTTTCATACTTTTGGATAACATCTTTGATATCAAGTATATTAAAATATATAGATAGTGTAGACAAGATAATATGGCCGTTACGCACATGAACAAGCGTACAATGCTTAAATTTATATATATTTTGTATTCTTCTGGGAAGACCTTGATAAGTTTAAATTCCATTAAGTATTTCTTATTTAATAGAGATTACAGGGAATATGGCACCAAAATGGAGTTGGGGAGCGTTTGGGGAACATCTGTAACGGTCCCCGTTACAATTAGCACTAGTTTTCATTGTTTCTGTGGTAAACAATCTTAAAAGTTATGAATAACACCCTTTTTTTAAAAAATAAATTGCTCTAATACTATGTGAAAATGATTGTTATAATGTTTCATTTGGTTTTTCATTTTTCATCAAATAAGTTTAAATCTAATTATATTTTCTAAAATAGCTACTAGCTGCCCCCAGTGGCGGATTTAAGGGGGCGTACACAGCGCCCCCCCCCCCCCCCCCCCCCGATTGTTAAAATTCGTTTAATCGTTAATCGTTTGATTGAGGTTTTGAGTTTGAATCCTATTTGCTATCTCAATCTTTTTTTTATTAAAGACGAGGTGTCAAGTAGTCAAGTAAAAAATACAGGTCAGTTTTGCAAAGAATAAAATATTAGAAAACTAGAAAGGAATATACAATTCAAACTTAAGATTGACGATCGATGATAAAAGTCTTTCATTTTACTGTATATTAGATTTCATTATAGAATAATGTCAAGTTGTTTAAACCTGCCAAATACATGTATATATATGAAAATATTTATATAAAAAGGGGAACAACTAATTCTTGAGAGTTTGGAAAGTAAAAAAGAAATTTTAATATTTATTATCATGTTAATTAAGGTCATACGCAACGTAGTTTAACTTTACTGGGTTCTTCCCTGGAGTTGAAGAGTTCCACTAAATGAAGGACTCGTGTGCAATATTTTTAAAGACTATATATATCGATTTGTAGTCTCTTCTAAAAACAATTTTTAATGAAAAAAAATTTGGATTTATGTTTTGTAATTTTGGTACATTTTTTTTTATTAATGCAATTTTTTTTAAATGACATCGTTTAAAAACACCTTGTAACGCACGCTGATTTTTTTGTCTAAAAACATGTAATGGTATCATAAGTTTAAATTTAGAATATCTTGATAAATTATCATAAGTTAAGGCACCTTGCATATGTCCTTAATTGGAAAAAATAATTACACATGTACTTTGTTTTGGGTAAGAGAAAGGAAAAACTAGCATTCATATTTAAAAAGAAAAGGTTTACAAGGAAAACTTTAAAGAGATTGAATTACCAAGTCTCTTGTCAAGATATATGGATTTTATTGGGAAAAAAGAAACTATAGCAACACGAAGTTCTTCAAGATTGAGTCAAAGTTCAATCACATTTTGTACCAAGTGTATAAAAATTGAATCCTTGGTATTCTTGAATCCATTCACCATCTGTTCTGTTGAGTTGGCATGCTTTATATTTAACCCTTGGTATTCCAAAGAAACATGTAGTAATACTAAATACCAAGTGCACAAAGTTTTACCAAAATCGAAATCATCTGCATAAAGAATCAAAAAAAATTAAAGTATTTTATCTGTTACCTTTGCTGAAAAAATACGTTCACCATAATGTCGTATTTCGCAATTCATTAGTCTAAAAGATTAGTACGTTTGAATTCGTAGTTTTCATGGGGTAAATGCATATTTGTTGTGTTTGTTTCTGTTTTTCCCTTTCAAAAATTTAAAAAGAGCACGAAATTTGCAAAAACTATGTTTTTTTTTTTAAATGGGATAGCCTGCAGAGGAATTTGAATTGGAAAATGGATAATTTTCTTTCAAATTGTAATCAAAAAATGAAGTTGTACTTTTTTAAACATGAGTATCAATTATTAGCATATAAATACATGAGGGGGAAAACTGGGTCTTGAAATGATTCTATCGTAATTTGTTTCCGGGAAAATTATGGTGTCTTATTTATAAGAATTAGGGCATAAACTGTGACTTTCGTTCGTATAAATCACGTATTTCCGCGAAAACTTTGATCAAAATCTTTAATTGTGAGTTGGTACTGTTTTAATTTTTAACTATTTTTAAATATTCCTTCATTATAATGTCTTTGAACCCATAAAAAAACTAAATTTATTTTTTTTTTCCATTTATTCATTCCATTCATTTACACAGAACAGATAATTATTCAAATCATAAGCCAGACATTGATTAACGTAATGCATCGCCTATGACACAAGAGCTGGATTTCATTAAAGACCAATTCGAATTTAAAGTCCACATTTAAGAATTTGACCAAAACGATGAATACCAACAATTATTATTATGATGAATTTTATCTACTGTACCATTTGGTCTCAAGAATTGCCGTATATTTCTTATTTTAATTTGTTTCTCAAGCGAAAATATACAATTATTGACTCTATGAGTGTTGAATTAGTTTCTTATTCACCAAAAGACTACCAATATTTATCTCGGCTTCGCCTATGTCAGTATTGATATTTTTTCTGGTGAAGAAAAACCATATTCAACACTAAAAGAGTCCATAATTGTTTTATCATATATTCTAAAATTGAATAAATAAGACAATAACGGCTGCATGACAACACCGTTTTCATTTACAAACTTCCTTCGTTGAAAATTTCTAAAAATTCCAGTTTGTAACCTCCGTGTCTTCCTTTTTGAGTTTCGCTACGTGTAATACGTAAAATGTTTAAAAATAATCCTGCGTAAGGTTTAGATAAAAATATTTCTCCTGCTGGTTTCGGCCATTGCAACCATTGTTAACAACGTTGTTTATAACGTTGATTGTGAGGTCACAATGCCGCTGCACGTGCACTGATTCTCCGGTGAATATGGCCTCAGATCCAGTGAATAATATACAATAATAACCTTTTGATCGAGGTCTATATATTTAGGAATTGAAAAGGCTACAATTGTTTTATTTTTTTATCAGTTAATAAGAAATGCCTTATATCCTTCTTTCTGATACTCAGTACCTTCTCATATAAAGCATTCTTATGTCACTTGCATTATGACATCACAGTAATAAATACCAGCTACAGTATCTGTTTTTGGAAACATCCAGTTTATAAAGACTATTGCGACGTCAGCATTGTTGCTTCACAGAAGAACCTTTCCAATTTTAGAAACAGTAGGTTTATAAATTTTAAAAATGGTTACATCCATTCTATAATCATGTTCTGATTTATTTAAAATATTCATTCACTCTGTTCAAAAATGTAAAACTATGTAAAAATAGTTATCCCTATTATTTTGTTACCATGGCTTGAGCTTGTATTTGGTAAAGGGTATTACATTTGGTTGTTCTTTCATTTAAGTCTATTGGAGATAATTCATGTAACACGCTAAATGTCCTCCACAATCTAAACATGTATATACACATAGATACGATGAATACTATGAACTTTACATTTCATAAAAACAATTTCCGCAAATTACCGCACTCGATTTATGGTACATCTTTAGGAATAATAAATATACTCTAATTCAGTGTCCAGTAATATGGAGAATGTGGAGTTTGACAATTAGATATTTTAAATAAGTTTATTGGAAGGTTTAATGCAACAGAAAACTAAGTATTTAAAATGAAATATCTATATTCTCTAAGTATGTCATGATAAAATAGTAACCTTTATATTCAAGTTTTCAAATTCTTAAATTAATGGACCTAACGTAATAAATCATGGTAGGTCAGGAAAGGGGTTTCCTCATTGATGGGATAGGGAGTTGAAAGGGGGGGGGGGTTGTCGGGGTTAGATTTTTTCTAACATGGCATCAAATCAAAGATGTTAGCTAAATATTAACGTATTGTGGTAAGAGACTGGAATGTGAAGTGAAAGTCAGGAGCCCTCTTGGATTAGACATTCAGGAAACGAAAATCATGTAAACAATTGACAGACTAAAAGAACCTAAGTTTTCAATGGTATTGAGCCCCGGGACAATTTCTCATTTTGATGCCATTCTTATGACATCTTTCTGTGAGTGCATGCGCAGATCTAGAGGGCGGGGGAAGAATTTGCAGATTTATTAAATGTATATAACAAAAAAAGTAAAGTTGACGTAAGACCCCCTAGAAAACAGTCGTCCCTCTTCGAGAACCCGGAACTATGTGTAATATTGGTATGAAAAATTATAAGAATGAAGCTTTGAAAATCATTCACTACAACCCCCCCTCTCCACCTTGTTTTATTTTGTTTTAATTATTTATTTCACTTGTTAAAAAATTTTGGGGTGGGATTTTTTTTTTACAAAGTTGGACCCCTCCAGACCTGAAAAAATTCTTTGGATCCCTCCTAGGAGTAAAATTTTAAACATTAATGGGATTGTCAGCAACGCTATCCAACCAATTATTCAAAAATCGAAACAACTGATGTGTCCAGTTTATTGATAACTATTCATAAATTTAAATAAATAAAATGAAGGTATCCTAAAATATGTCACTGTCTGAAATGATTTCCCAAAGATTTATATCATAATGTAGGTCCACGATTTATGGAATCTGGACTTAATTAAAAAGTGAGACCTAAATTACTTTAATTAATAACAACGTTTTATATCATTAATATGTAAAATCATAAAACCACTTACGGTAGTCTAGTCTTTAAATGATCGAATCCCAGATAATATATTGTATTGATTTTTAAGTTTTAATTGTTAATTTTTTTTTAAACATATGCCTATCAAAAAAGATGTTTGTTGTCAATGAACGATTGATCTCATGGAAGAAGCACTGTGAGTGGAAGGGGAAGCCGGTAGTGTAATTAACAGAGAGAAAATACATGATTTCCTTATTAGCGAGATACTGTAAAACGAGAATATTTGGTGCACTACAAATTTTAGCGGCTTTGGCGGAAGAGCCCCTGAGTGCTAAAATTTATTGTGCGCTAAAGGATTTCTAAATATCATTTTTTGCTTTAACATACGTACATGTACACGGTTCGTGCGATTACGTAATGCCGAATGGTCATTGGATTTTATATACACACTAGAACTGCACATGTTTGGAGGACAGAAAGTTCTGCCAAATTATAATTTAATTAAACTATCGTGACCCTGGTAGATGTTTGCCGATAATTATCATAAGCACCCTAAAAGTTTGGCTTCTCTGTGTGTCAATCATCTATCGCCTCGAGGTAAACAATGCAATGAAGCATGGCGATTGAGCTTGCAGACAATACATGATTAGGATTACCGTTTTATCTAAGTAATTTTCTGCCGATACTTGCAATGTGTTTATATGATTTAAATGAGTAAATACTCCATTTTTTAAATTGAAAACAGAAATAAAATAAATTTTAACATTGTACCGCGTCTATGTGATAACACGTACGCGGTAAAGTTTATGTGTACTGATATACGGGAGTACTAATGTGTTTCCGTGCTTGACAAACCAAAAAGTCAAATACAGGTGTGGATTAAAGAAAAAAAAACAAAATATCACATATATATATTTTACTGACAAGTGCAAGCGCAAAGATTTATTTGCGCTAATGCATTCACACTTGCGTTTGCGCTAAAATATGTATGCGCCAAATTTTCTCGTTTTACAGTAATAGAAATCTTATTTCCTTAGAGAATGAAAGGATTGTATAAATAATAAGTAAGAAAGAAGTCAGTAAATTGCATTTACACTCGGACTTTATATATATTTGACAAATACATGAACTTTAAAGTTCTTTCATTGACTGGTGACATAGAAACTAGAAAGACATCTAGGAGAAATGAAATG
Organism: Saccostrea cuccullata; assembly: GCF_032062105.1. Lineage (NCBI taxonomy): Eukaryota > Metazoa > Mollusca > Bivalvia > Ostreida > Ostreidae > Saccostrea > Saccostrea cuccullata. Next base: position 8,428 of record NW_026926637.1, on the reverse strand, counting down.
TTTATTTTACATATGATACAAAACTAACTTGAACACGTAGACAGAAGTAGGTATAAAACAATAAAATAGAAAATAAGACACTGGTTAACAAAAATATCGAATGGTATGTTAAACAACATACAATTTGTAACGTGCGATAATTATTTGAAACAATCCATAGTTTACTGAAAGGTGTTCTTTAACAGAAAAATAAGTATTTCGAATTAATTATCAATGAAAATAACGAAAAGAGTAAGAATAAGTTTTTTTTGTAGATGCATAACGCACAAAGGAAAATAAATGCACTTTAACTTTGCATTGAATCATGGTTGGTCAGGGACGGGGCTTCCTCCATGATGAAAAGATAGGGAGGGGTTGGCAGCTAGGGGGGTGTTAGATTCTTTTATGCAGTCTAGTGAAACCAAAGAGGTTAACTTAGATAAATATAAATAATTTTTTATTTTAAACGTATGTCTTTCAAAAATGTCGTTTTTGCCAATAACCTTTCAGTCATTATCTCTTAGAATACGCAATGAAATCGGAAGGGGAAGTCGGTATTGTAAATCACTGTGAGATGATACCCGGTTTCCTCATAAGAGAGATAATAGAAATCTTATTTCCTCAGAGAATGAAAATATTGTATAAATGATAAGTAAGATAGTAGTAAGTAAATTTTATTTACACTCGGACTTTATATATTTGAAGAAAACATTATATGTAAAGGATGGTAACATAAAAAGAAATCAGACAGAAATAAAATAAACATTATATACATCTAAGTGTACATGTGCTTGACAATACAGACGTTATAGATAGTTTTCCTATGACGTATTTACGTCGGAGTTATTTCCTTTTGCTACGATCTTGTAGGTCAAAGTAGTAATTTTTTTTTATCTTCGAGAAACCAATTTTAATATTGCATGCCAGGGAAAATATTTGAAATATTGAAATTCTGAATTTAAAGAGGCTTTACCAAATGTATATTTATGAGAAAAACAATGTAAACTTCACCTCAGTGCCCAGTATAACAAATTAAACTTGGTTGAATAATGAAAAGATATGGGTGTGTTGATCTACAATATGGCGGTCATGGGGAGATAACTCTTAAGGAAAACCACCTTTTCTACACATCAAATATGCCCAAATAAGAAAAAAAATATTTTTGTTCTTTGTTGCTATGATCTTAAGTAACCTCTAATTACAATAAAACTGTTACTATTGTATAAACCTGCTTTTCAACCATGCATTTTTTTTTGTAAGATACATTATATGATAAAGTATATTTACAACTAAGGCTATCTTAAAAATGCTCTGACTGTTTGCCCTCTCTGGATCTATTGGATAAAATTGTATTGATGAAGAGGCTGTCCACCGAAAAACCAAGCAATGGGCGGCACATCGCATGTCATAGATTTTAATTATTTTTTGCAGGTAGACTTATTAAAGCAAGTGTTTCAACATGACAACATCAAAAAATTTTATAGTGCTCCTCTAGTCCTAGTTTTGGTAAATGCTTAATTTTAAGTGCAAAAAATTCAACATGAGGGTAAAAAAAAATACTACGTTTTTATTTTGTTTTATATGTAACAGATACTCTAGAGGTGGATGTGCCGATGAATATTATTTATAGAATAGACTTTTATCTTTTATTTTATGAATGAATAAGACTCCAATTTATACTTCTTTAGAAAAAATTATCTGGTCAAAATTTGAGTTTAACAAGTAAATGTTTAAATTCAGTATCCAATTTTAATTACGTTATAAAACCCAAATCAATACAAGGACATATTTCTTTACTTATGTTTTTATGAATACAAAGTACAAACTTTTGGGTCATTCAATAAAATTATTGGGAAAAGGTATTTTGAAAGAAATAAAAGGAGTCAAATTTACTTATTTTTCATAGTTTTCACAAATGAAACCGATCCCGACCGGAATTGTATAAAGAAGAAAATACTAAAATAGTAATGCCAAAGTTGGCTCTTTTGTTGTAATATGATTAGGCTGTTTAAAGTTAATTCTACGTTTAACGTCACATCTAAAGTTCAAAACCTACGAGGGAGGGAGGAAAAAAATAAACAAACAAAATTTTCAAACAATTGTGAATTTATTCAAATTAACCTATTCAGTTCATTAAAAACATTATAATCAAGTAATAAGAGCATTTAATTGTTATGACACCTAAGATTAATTTCCCTAGCAGAGTTTTTCCTTAGTATGTAAATCAGTTTAAGTCCTATTGTTAGCAAACAATGTATCTAAGATTGAATATGCAGGAAAGTGGCTTTTAACTAGGCCTCAGTTGTCCATTGGATTTATATTGCCACACGTCCATGGTACATGTACCCTGGAGGCAAATGCTTCTTCTTGTGGGAAAAGTTGATCAATATCTACAATTAAAATTATTGATGACAATATTTAAAACTCTTCATGTTGAAATATCCTCAAATTGAATTGTGTCGTATTTTTTCTTAGTACTAGATCTACTAGCATTAAGTTTTGAAAGTGTGAATACTAATATTTGGACCATACTGATAGCTGTTAGATTATCTTTAATACCTTGAATTCCACACAAAAGACAGGATTCTTCACGTCTTGGAATACCCCAACCACTTTCCTTACTCTCCTTCACTTGAAAGGCCCTATCTTCGTTAAGCTTCTCCCTGCTCAAATGGTTATGACAAGTATTATTTTTTCCAAAAATTGTAGCTATTTTTAGGTACATGAATTATGACGAAATCAATTACTTTACTCATTACTGTTCCTTTCGATTTTTACAGAAATATTTTAAATATGAAACATATTAGTAAGATTTAAATGATGCTTTTCACTTTATATAAATCTTGATTTTTGACACAGTTTCCACTCAGTAAATAAAGTTTTTTGATTCTCTCCAAAATACAATGAAAAGTTCAGCCAATAGAATCACGAACTGAGAGTCTGTCACTGCCAGTCTGTACATGAGATTCGAAGACTGACAAAAAAAATCAACAAACTAGACTTTGTCATTACCTTCAATCTTAAAATCATCTATTTTTTACTTACATTTATGGTCCCAAACTCTTCAATTCACTAGTTTTCTTTATAAGACACCAACTGCCTTTACTGTGGCTATCAAAGCACATTTTCTGTCACTACGGGAAGCAAAATTCAGTCGCTAATTGAAGAACCAAACCGGAAGGGACATACGGAATTCCGAATTGTTTGTTTTTTTCAAAGACGAATTTCTCATAAACCTACGCGCGCGGGTGACGTTAAACATAGTTTTAATTTTAAACAGCCTTAAGAAATTACTTGATTAATTTTTTTAACATATTATATAGGTGACAGGTGCCTTTAGTTTGATAAATTTATTAATTTTGCATTATTTTCGATCGGGATCGGTTTTATTTCAATCGGGATCGGTTTTTCCGTAAATTTTGAAAAATTTCCTAAAGGATGACTGCACTTAAGGAAACTTAGAAATTGCGACATAATTAATTTTTAAAATGGGCATTTCTCTTTCAATGGTAGAAGTGGTCAATGTGTTAACTGCAACTTAGTGTAATTACGTTAATTAAAAGTTCGTATTAACGAAGTTCGAAGTCGTTTTTATTGGGAGGGGTCATCGCATATTCTGGAATCTCCATAGGATAATGAGTACGCCCATCTTTTTACAGGCTTAATACATAGTCAGCGCATGTTTGTCTATTAATCTGCTTTTTATGGTAGCTGTATATTTATATATATTACCTCATATTAAAAGGAGATCAATAGACAAACATGCGCTGATGGTTAAAAAGAGAAAAAACTGTTTCTTCGTGTGTTCACTTTCTCTATAGTATACAGGCCATTTTGACCACGTCGTTACCTGTTGAATATTGTAATTAACCACGTGATTTCTATACCCAGGTAACTCTGTGAATACTAAAATTCCATCACGTGACTTGTAAGGAAACACGCATTCTGCTTGCCGATAGTGATTGTTCATATCTGTTTCAATCCATTCCCATCGAGCCACGGGCTATTCTTTTTTCTCTTAGATATCTATAAAATTATTCTTAGATTTATCTCATAAGCGTTTCATTTTACTTTCCTTATATATTTTTGAATGCATGTCTCTACATGTTCGTAGTCTACAAGAAAAAGAGATTTATTTATTATGTTTTGAATCATTGCTTAACATGAACATCCAAAGTAAGATCCAGTAAATAAAATTGAAATCATACCAGCCTCAGCACGCTAATTTATAGGGAAAAGTAATTATAAAAGAAACTAAAAAAAACTTGAGTAATTGTAATGTTTTTCTTTCTTTTTTATAAAAGGGGGAAAAAAGTCAGTCTTACAGTTGTTATCGGGTCTCGATCCCGGACCTAAATATTATTGATTCTGTGCATTACCGACTGAGCTAATCGGCACTTATATTCGAACACGCGAATTGTTGGTATCAGCCATTGCTGTTGATTATCAATGAGAATGGCTACTTCTACCGGTCGATGTTATTTGTTATTAGTAATATATACTTTATTTGAAAACTTAAAAAAATAATAGTGACAAACATATGACGAGAGAGAGAGAGAATGCACCAAATATAAATACAGTAGCTATTCTAATTTTAGACCACTAGCTCATCACAATATTAGCTCCACCTCTTATGCATATTTATAAATCTTATCTTCAATCAAGGGCAGATAAGTCTAATTTCCCGATATTTGCAGAGAAGTGGGGTAAGGAAACAACGAATTACTTCATTGCAACGCAGTTTATAACCTTTATGACATTGCATTTCATTTGGAAATACACCAAACTCTATAATAAATGACTTGAGACAAAAATAAAAACAAAAATAAATGTAACAACAAAGATCGAAAAAGACCCAAAATTCGGCGTTAAGTGCAGTCATCCTTTGGCTCTTCATGTTAATTTCTCAGAAAAAATGCTAGTCTGTTATACTTTTCAGTCAGTTTACTGTTTTTAAATGAGTGTAACCATAGATTCAAATGAATGTATTATTTAAATTACCAATGTCTTTTACTTACATGAAGATTACATGTAAAACAGATTACATGTAAAACATCTAATCTTTTTGATTTCTTAATCGAAACTAGGGATTTAAAAAAAAATAATTTTTGCATGCATTATGCAACAACCAGAGCAGACAACTTTCAGCTTCATTATTCATCTCATTTCCAAGTAAAATTTCTTTTTTATTTGTCTCAGGAATTAAAAAAGTAAATTCTATCCGTAGCGAAATTAAACTTGCCTAAATGCAAGAAATATTTTTATGTGTACAGTCTCGACTTTATCCAAGTTTTTTCTTACTGTCGCCTGTAAAGACTTTTCATCTCTTACAAAATTTGATTTTATATAAATAAGAAAATAAGTTCTTTCATGTAAATTATAAGTATTCAAGAGCCGATAAATCGCAAGCAAGAAGCGCGGAAGGGGGGGGGTGCGGGGTCATGGCATAATTATTTTTAAAAATTGGTTTCATGAACGTGAAAACATTTTAGTATTGGTCAACATAGTCACAGGTTTATACTCCATATTAAATATGAGCGTGTGATTGTTTCAATCGCCGAATAAAAATTAAGAAATAAAATTAAAAAAAAAATATATATCACTTAACCACCTTCCGTTATAGTGCCAAATTATAGTCGGGAGTTCAGCAGTAATATTTTTATTATAACTTATTTTTCAGTTTTTTTTTTTCATTTATAATCGTACTGTAGATCATTTATTTTGATTTCATTGCATAGATAAATGTATTTACGTTTTAGTTTTTACATCCACCAACTTCGTTGAATTAAATGATGACTACATTGATATTGTTTTTCATAAAATATCAAATATTCCTCACATTCGATGTGCCGCCTATTAATACAATACTGCCTGGTTTTTCGGTGGACTGCCTCTTAAACTTTCAGCCAGGAAACGCTCGTTTTCATTCCTGGACATTTCTGGGAAAAATGTTTTACTTTACTGTGTAAAAGATGTTACCTTTACCATCAGGGGAAGTAAAAGTTTCTGGTTTACGTTGAAAATATACGATGATATTTTATAAATAAAATTGCTTTGATCAGCATGAAAAAAAATTGAAATCGTGAGATTGTTTACACTTTTTATTATTTTTTTTTAAAGGTATACCTTTTAATGTTCTGTGTATGATATTATTTCAATACATTTACAATTGTAAAAGCAATTCTGACAATGTAAAAAAAATAATAATACTGGAATATTAATCAATGGTTTGCATTATAATCCAATTTGTATTGCAAACGGTTATTATAAAATAAATATAAAATCAAATATTAAAACAACTTAAAATATAAATCTTTAAAAAAAGAAAATACAGAATGTTTAAAATATTCACCGGTAAAAACAATCAAAAATATGTAAAATTACAATTTGCACAAAAATGCAATGACAAATAGACATCTAATTCAAAATTAAAACAAAATGAAATTTTCACAAAAGATTCAAAATTTTACAGTCTTTGATACCTCTGAGATTTCATCAATTCAACACTAAAATTTTTATTTGTCCCGTTTGAAAAAAAAACACAAAAGTATCACAAATAAATCAAGGGAAGTAGAATTTCTAATCAAACACTCCCTTGTTCCAATCAGCATGTCCACAATTTAAAACAGATTTCCCAACACATGCCATGGCAACAGGAAAATCTCTTACGTCTTCTCTAAGGCCAAACGTTCCATCAGAATTTCGGTTTAAATACATTCTATAAGCAGTTCAACGTAGAAAACTATCTAATCAAAATTTCCAGTGTTTGAGTCAGCATGCCCACCATTCATAATAGATTTTGCTACACAAACCATGGCAACAGGAAGTTCGTTTACGTCTTTTCTGAGATTAAACGTTCCATTAGAATTTCGATCTAAATACATAACATCAATTTTTTTGTTTTCATATATACATTCTTTATCATCATTAATCTCACAAGGGGATTCTGGGAGTTTTTCTGCTCTATAAATAACTTTTGGTATTCTGTTCACGTCAATATTCGGTACCCAACTCCATGGACAGAGATTACTTCCGGTTTGGCTTGGACATCGGTTTGCTTCATCGATCATCCTAGAAATGTTCCGAAGAGTTGATAAGGAGAAGGTAACTGTTGGAGGATCTTGACCGGATTTCAATTGTATCGGATTACTTGCCACATCTCGAACGAAGCAAAGTAAAAGGCTTAAAATGATTTCTCTCTGTAAAGAAATAAAATTTATTCATACAACTCTTCCGTTCGGCTTTATTCTTATATTGCTCTGCCTTTGGTGCAAAGGATACATGTTTCAAAGATAAGAGAAAAATATTCTATTTCTACAGTAAAAATTAAATTTTGAACTTCCTTAATTATCTGCTCTTTCATTATATATCTAACAAACACATTCTCCAATTATAATCAATAATGACAAGAGTTTTAAATGTTTCCCCAGTTTATTGACATGATATTAAAATATTTGTTTTCTCTACAATTCAAAAATAAAATAAATGTAGATCTGAAATCATTCAACATCATACGTGTACTTGCATATATAGTAACTAATACATGTAATTCTGTAATTTTATAGTTATATTATGAAGACCAGTAAATCTTGCTTAAAACATCCTTTTCTTTTATTATGTTTTATGAAAGTTAAATTTAACCAAAAAGGTAGTTAAATTCAAAATTGTTATGTATGAAAGAAAAAATATGGATATACGACTGTTCGTTACAAATATTTCAATATTGACTTTCTACACAAATTTTATACGATAAATATATGTCAATATTCTCTTTTATCATTTCAAAAGCATGAAACTTTATCCTACCACCATATTTCTTAAAACACGTCTGCGTTTCCGGTAGGTCTTGTGTTTCTAAAATATTTATACAATTCTGTTTCTAAGAGAGTATATAGGGGCTGGGATTTTTCATCTTAGTATTGATTATACATAAATTGATCCAATCAAAAACTAAAATTCTCTTAAAATTGATATAACTACCCTTTTAGTTTTTTTTTTTAGAGAAAGGTATGTAATTTCATCAACTTCCAGTTTTTACAGAGATTTATGAACCTTTGATTTGATTGACCTACTTATATTCTATCAAATGCAAAGAATGAAGTATTAGGAAACTATAAAGAAATATACGATTCAATTCTAAGAACTGATGAATAATCAAGGATAAAAGTTATTCCATTTTTGAAATACATGTATTAAATTTGCTGACAAAACAATGTCAAGCTGTTTGAACTGGCTAAGTACATACATATGCATGAAAATATAAAAAAAGGACAACCAATCCTTGAGAGCTTTGAAAGTAAATTAGAAATTTAAATATTCATTATCACACATATTTACCTTCATTAAAATTTCAAAGAAAATTGTTAATTAAAAGGGCAGTTTACATGTTAATTGGAAACCAGGATTTTCTTGTTTTGTTTTTGGAGAGATAAAGGTAAAACTAAGATAC
>NW_026926636.1:0-28384 GCF_032062105.1 Saccostrea cuccullata | reverse complement strand
TTTTGGCCCCGCCTTACCCCCGGGGGTCATGATTTGAACAAACTTGAATCTACACTACCTGAACATACTTCCATATAAATATGATGAATTATGGCTTTGTCATTCTTGAGAAGAAGTTTTTAAAAGAATTTTCCTATATATTTCTATGTAAAACTTTGGTTGGCCATTGTGGCCCCGCCCTACCCCCGGGGGACATGATTTGAACAAACTTGAATCTACACTACCTGAGGATGTTTCCCCATAAGTTTCATCTTTCCTGGCACAGTGGTTCTTGAGAAGAAGATTTTTAAAACATACCACCAAATTTTCACTAATTCTCAATTATCTCCCCTTGAATGAGGGCGTGGCCCTTCATTTGAACAAACTTGAATCCCCTTCACTCAAGGACGCTCTGTGGCAAGTTTGGTTGAAATTGGGTCAGCGGTTCTTGAGAAGAAGTCGAAAATGTGAAAAGTTTACGGACAGACAGACAGACAGACGGACGCCGGACAAAATGTGATCAGAAAAGCTCACTTGAGCCTTCGGCTCAGGTGAGCTAAAACTAATGATGAGCACATGTCAGTCATTCTACGAAAAATGGGCCAGTTTAAGATATAATTTAAATATCCCTCTGTTTATATCCAACAGTTTAATCATTTCTCATACAATAAATATCCATTGTCCATGAAATAAAGTCTTTCAATATTGAAATATATAAATAAAATATTTTGTACATCAATTTAATTCATTCTCAGAAAATAAAAGCAATACTTTTTGTACATCAATAAAGCCAGTCAAAGTGCAATAAATAATGTCCATCGATTCATATTGATTTCATTCATGTTAAAAATAACATATACTTTTTTTGTAAAGAAACATTGTTATTGTTTATATAATTGTTTTAAAATGTACATATTATTATTTAATATGTAATTGATTTGCTGAATCAATTATTTTACCCCCCCCCCCATCCACCCCATTAAAAGGAATTCTGTAAAATCTGACTTCACGTACGATTCATTGAATTTCATGGAAAATGATCCTCAGAAAGTTATCTCTCTTATCAGAAGGATATTACACCTTAATTACGGGAATCCGTTGGCGAACTCTCTGTATTAGCCTGTCTCATCTTTGTAGACCAGGACTGTCCCCTTAGAGCCTCAGTGTACATTTCTGTATTTACATTTGACCCTAACACAGATGGGTGTGAAGACTTGAAAATGATCATCTCTGTTATAGATAAAACTTCCATGTATCTAAATGTCTTGTAATAATACATGGCTATGTACAGCATGTCTGTGATAATACAAAACTTTGCTGATAATTTCAGCATGTGACAGGAGATTTTGTCTGCTCTATACCTCAGTTTGTTGTCAGCGTCCATGTGTAATATAAAAGCAGTTCTCTGAAGGAAGAATGCAGTAATGGTCTGTAGCTTGAGGACTTGATACTTTGTCAGGAGGGGTGAACCTATCACCTGTTCTATTGTATGTAGATATCTAATGCAGATTTTTATGTCCCATTCGGCTGATGAACCTAGACGATTATTTAGTAATTCATTAAACAGATATCTATCAAACTCAACCTCAGAAAACAGAGTATGATCATCTGTACAGATGGAGTTTCTTGGGTTATAGAGGACATCTATAATATAAGATCTAATGGAGGGACTATGTAGCAGGAATGCTAAACCCTTCGCATACAATTCTGACAGTCTCATAAATAATTGATGTTGTTTGACGCCGTGAATTTTACTCAGAAACATGTTGTTGCCTGGAATGAAAAAGTTAGGACAAACCCCCTCATACACCCATTTGAGGACGAGTTTCAAACAGACCCAAAAACACTCCAGAAGATTTTGTGGACACCATTGGTGTATTGTATTTTGTTGAATCACCCAGAAAACTACCGTCTTCATGTGATAGGAACACAGCAATTTATCAGCATCATCTAGTCCATTGTTAATTATTTCTGATAAGAACAATTTAAGTAAGCCGTAAGTTAAGAATTGACAGTGATTCATTGCATAAACAAGTTTATGTTCTGCTTTTGAGAAAGAAATTCTCCATTCATGATCTTCATGATTTCCTAGCTTGTGTCCAATTGCTACAAAGTGGCATCCATTTTTCACTATATCATCAACAACATGAGGCTGGGGCCATGAGTGACATCTGTCTATCCACGAGGAGGCAAATGGAGGCCAAAAGTCGCAAACCAAACAGAAGGCATTATCTATTTCCCGTGCTCCTTTTGTTTGAGTGGCACAGGGTCCATGAGGAATGAATTCAGGTGACAATACAGATAAATAGATCTGTCTGTATTTAGAACTAGATACATAATATCTGTTATTCACTCTAACACTAACGCTAAGCATGTCTCTGTCCATGCTGGGTGACACTAAATATAACAAAGTAAATCCTGGTGGACTCTCAGAACAGTCACAGAGGATCAGTGATATTCTGTTCGTGTTGTAATACTGAGACTGAGATAATTCCCAGATCACACGCTGATCATTTGCCCAGAGCATAAAGTCCATATCTGATCCTTTCAGTCGGAAGCCTTCTCTGTAACTTCCACTTGTCATGGTCACACTTTGGTATTTGCATGTTTTCCCTCGATTCATCACCATATCCCTAATGTCCACTACATCTCTCCTCATGGCCACCAGTTGTGAGGTCCCCACTTTATGGCACAGTCCCACAAACACCGACTCTGATATGCGTTGTATGGCTTTAGTACTGAGAATGATTAAAGTGAAGTTTATATTCGCGTAAACATGTAATAAATTTTTCACTTTTTAAAATCTATAATATGATTAAACGCATCATAATTGATAAGCTTTTTAAATCATTATTTATAATAAAGTATTGACAGTGTATATTTTCTTATAATAAAAAAAATTCACATACATGTACATACATATATCATGAAATAAAAATAAAATTTCCTAATCTGAATCAGTTATTTTTCTAATCAACTAAATCATTCATTTTTTTAAATAGTGAAATTTATAACTGAAAGTGTCATATTTTGTATAGGATATGTTTTTAATTCAGTGGTGGAAAAAGTTAAAACCAATTTTACTGTCAACATATTACAGTGATTCAGATGATTCAGAAATTGTTTTTAGAATTATAAATTCTTGTCATAAAAACTTACGTTTGTGAGCTTCTAATGGAGTCCATTTTCAGTGGCGTATATTCCTTTCTGCTTAAGTGTATTCTAGTGTGAAGTCACAGATTTTATCTGAGGTGCAAAGTGGGGATAGACGAAGAGCTTTCTCTCGATGGGTATTGGGGGTCAAGCTAAGACATCTACAATTTTAATTTGATAAGTGAAAATAATATCTCACTTATATATGATGATGGGAAACTCTGCTTGGAAAATATGGAAATTTTCTTACTGAATCAAATTCAATTAAAATGTTGAATTTCCTACTCACCAAATATAACTCAAGTTATCAATTTCGTTTCCTGCATGCATGTATTATGGACTTCTGTTGCTTTCGATGAAATTTTCTGATATAGACTTAATATTGAAAACACTTGAACTTTGGCTTAAAATATTTCCAGCCATGGAATTAGTTTTGTCCTTAAATATATAGCAAAGCTGTAAACATAATCGGATAGGTATAAAATTGCGGATTGCTATATAAGAATGCTTTTTATGCCCGGCCATGAATATGGCCAGAGCATATAGTGTTTGTCATGTCCGTCTTCCGTCCTTCCCTCCTTCTGTCCTTTTGTCACACTGCTTTTAGCTCAGTTCAAAGCTCAGTTTCAAAGAAACTTAAGATATTTTCATTAAAATTCATATGCTGTTAGATATTGATGAGAGCTATGCAACTGCATCAACATTTTTGTTTACCTTTCCTTTGACCTTGAACTCATTTTTCTTAAATTAGTGTTTAGCTCAGTTTTAAAGATACCATTCAAGATAGTGTTATCAAACTTCACATGTTGATACATACTGAAGAGAGCTAAAGTCCCTGAAACTTTCCACTTTCCCATCTGAACAGTGAATGAACGGTGAACAAACGCTGAACGAACGCAGACCGAACGGTGATCAAACGCAGAACGGAATTGAAGCGCAAACGCGAGCGCAAATTTTAGTGAACGGTGAACGAAAGGTGAACGCCAGATGAACGATTTATTCGGAATCCCTCTGATCTAACTATTCTATTGTATTTTAATGTAAGCTGCTAGAATATAAATATACAATTAATAGATATAAATTAATAAATAATCAATTACATAAAACAGATTTTTAAAAAATCCACAGAAAGACGATACGTATATTTGAAATAAAATTATTAATGTAAGTTCTTTCGATATTTTCTGCACATACGTTATGTTTCGATTTCAATTTAATTCAATTTCAACTTAATCCTTCCTGGTGTAAATTCCCATTATCATTTTTTTCTGCAGAAATGCGAAAATCAGATGTAGAAATTATGTTAAAAAATGTTAAAACTTCTTGGAAATACTAAGTGACTCTTTGACTTCCGCATGTTCGGTGAACCTCCGCCACTGTATCGAATGATTTTGATTGACAGGACAAGCACGTGGACTTCGAGTGAACCGTCTAAACTGGATGAATGAATATAAAAGCCGATGCCTACTGTCAAATGAATTTGTTAATCTTCAAAAAAATGATTACTTTCATAGCCTGGAATATTTAGAAAAAATAATAAGAATTTGTATTTGGTGCAACAGATATCTGAGAGTGGAGGAGGCTTAAATCTCTCTCTCTCTCTCTCTCTCTCTTATATTTGCCCTGTTTAATAAAAACTATGACAGCATTTTACTTACATGTATTTAGTTCTGAAAATCTATTGCAAATAATTTGAATGCCTCTTGTCATCATCTTAATCATTATCAGTACAATCACGGACGGAAAATGTCTACAGATATACATGTAGAACTTTGCTGCAAAAAAAATCATAAAAAATAAAAATGACATATATATATATATCTATATCTATATATATATATATATATATATATATATATATATATATATATATATATATATATATATATATATATATATATATATATATATATATATATTATTGCATTAAAATTTTAAAAAACAAGCGCATTTATGCAATATGTTAACTGACCTTTGTAAATTAATAAGAAAATAATCGTTATTTTACACGGAATCGCCTTGGCACCGAAATATATAATACATGTATATGGTTTTTACAACTGTGGTAAAATATAATTAATTCATTCTATAAGTAGTACTTTTCTCTATTGGAGTCTACTTTATTTTATTAGTTAAAAGAATAAGCATATTTATTTTATTAGTAGATTTATTTTATCTTTTATACTACACATGTTCGGTAACATTTACACATGTTTAGCGGTAATAAAAATCATTTTATTAAAATATTGATTTAAAACATCATACGTATGTGCAGAAAAATTTGTTTTAATATTATTTATTCATTTATTTATTTAATGTTTATTTATATTCTAGAACCTAACATTAAAATTCAACAGAATAGTTTCAATGTAAGGAAAAAATCGGAGACATTCCGAATAAATCGTTCATCTTGCGTTCACCGTTCGTTCGCCGCTTACCGTTTGCGCTCCGTTCGCGTTCTGCGTTCACTCACTGTTCTCCGTTCACACATCGTTCACCAAGTTGCGTTCAGCGTTCACACACCGTTCACTTACCGTTCGCTCTGCATTCGTTCACCGTTCTTTCATCAGCGTTCGCTCACCGCTGAGGTGGGCAAGTAGAACGTTTCAGGGACTGTAGTGTTCATGCATCCTGATCAAAATTAATTAATGAGTTCAATGTAGGCAGGCTAGGTAGCTGTCTCAATCACTTCTGTAAAGTATCTCACAGGTGCTTGGGGTCGGCACCCCCCCCCCCCGCCTTTTTTTACATGTACGGAGGGTGTAGAAAAGTTCGCGGACAAGTTCTATTGTGAGCGCGCTATTTCCACGAAACCGGTCAAACTTTCCAGATAAAATCTTTACCTTTTTTCCAATAAATATACAAGAAGTTGGTGCTCTCCGGTTATTATTGAAAAATATACAGCATTTTTATTTTGATAAAACTTGCTTCACGGAGCATGCTACATTTTGGCACGTTTACATCACAAAGACTCTTTATTAAAATTAAGAATTGTACAATTGTAGCGCAAAGAGATTTATGATATTTTACCTGCCGCTTAAGTATGCAGGAAACGTCACTGGGAGAAATTTTGAACTAAATTGGATGGTATATGATTGTTTTATAGCCGTTTATAAATGATCAACGCGTAAAAAGACAGCCAAAAATCGGAACGTCATGGAGCACTGCACTACGTAGAAATTATGTGTGCAGACAGGAAAATGTCTAAAAGAGATTAAAATGTTCAAGATGCCGCCGGGAATTTCCTACACATACAAAGAACAAATTTTCAAATGGTTATAGCTTCATAAGAATGGAAGGAGGGACATTTTGAATGATTAACTCCATGGATACCTCAATACCCCCTTATTATCGCATAGACTTTGCGTCTATATGGTTTTGCATAGTTTTCATACCTGATCGACTAACTGCATAGATTTTTTTTTATTTTTTACGATCTCAATAATATACGAATCAGTACAAAAGACATTATAGTAGAAAAGTAACATGTAGATATTCAATTTTAAAGTAGAAAAAAGATGAGAAAAATCTAAGAAATGAAAGATTTATAAATATAACTGCGACAAAGCTTAACGGGTTGAAATATGGTTGTCACGTCGCTTACGTCAGGTGATTGCTCCGTGAATCCCATGACTCCATAGTAAAAATAGTTGTAAAATTTCAAGATTTTATTATATGGACCTGATTTTTTACATACTAATAATCAAAATGTAGGAATTCATTCAGACATAGGTCATACTTCACAGCACACAATAGATTTTCCGTAATTCAATGTGTCCGCGAACTTTTCTAACAACCCTCGTATTTCCGTGTTCCTTACTCCAAGGGTTCTTTGACCTTTTTGATTAAAATATATTTCTATGACAGAAGCATCTTTTAGTATCAGAGGGTATGGATTTTTATAACAGGCTAGTAGTTTTAGCTTAAATTTTGGATTTTTTTTTTAGATGTAATACTTTCTTAATATGTCACAGAAATATATTTTAATCAAAAGGTCAAAGAACCCTTGAAGTACGGAACACGGAAATACATGTAAAAGGTTGGGTGGTTAAAATTTCCCGTAAGGCCGTTTTTAAAATGAAGTTTATTTGCCCTCTAGAACTCTCTATTCAGTTTTAAAAAATTGCGTCGGTAGGTAGGTCGATTTTTTTCTTTTTGTCGGAAATGTTGAATAAGATTGAAAGCATTTCTGAAATTAAAAAAAGTTGTTGATTGCATGAGAAAATTCTGAAATGAATAATTTGAAGGTTTTAAAAGATTTAAGTCGGTTCATCTTAATCAGGTCAAACAAACAAGTTTTTACAGAAAGTTTTAATTAATTTAAGGTTCTTATTTTCAGCTGTTTTATCATGATGCACATGCAAGTACACTGAAAGAATTTCCTAGTTGATTTATCTAGCGTGTCTAGTAAAGTGTTCTTCGTGATTAGTAATCACTCTGTTTACTAGCTAAGATAGTGAAAATTGGAGTAGTGGTCGTAAAGATACTTAAATACCTAGTGAAAGTTACTTAGAAATTCATAGATTTACTAATGCTATCTAGTAAAATCTACCCAATACCTGGTAAAACTACTTTTAAAGGTACTTAGACACAGATTTGAAGTTATTATTTTCTCTATAATATTACGACTTATATATTTTAATAGCATTTCACACAAAATTTAATTAAAAATCTTATTTCATTTAAAAGTTATTAAGACTTCAATTTTTTTGGCAGGCTTGATTGATTCATCCTTGCTCTTTCACGAATTAATTCTGTTCTTAATCCTTTGGAAAAGTGGCAATCTCGTTGTGTATAAATGAAAAATATCAATACTAAAATCCATAAAATTCAGACTAGGTATGTTCGAAAGCAAAACAAACACACAATATATTATCAGTCCGTGTAGTTGTGGTAAGCAGACTGTGACGATTGAACGCACCCAGAGAATTGTAAACACCAACAAATAACAGAACTCGTGCCATGTTTACAAAAACTGTTCATAACACGAGTGTGCTTGAATTGCTAAACTCTGTACACAACTCTTAGTTCGGAATGACTTTACTTGTGAAGGAGTTTTGCTTTCTAACATTTCTACTCTGAATAAAATTATTTTTCTGGATTAAAGGTTTTTAAAATATTTCTCATTAATACACAACAAGATTGCAACTTTTCCTAAGGATTAAGAATAAGGATAACATTTGTGATTGTATGGACAGTAAATTTACTAGTCTTCCCAGTGACTTTCAATTGCTTTTTTCAGTGTAAAATCAAACAGGAGCATTAAACTAGGAAAGATATCTTTCTTTTTAACAGCGATGCAGTGAAAATTGACCTGAATTATCCCTCTTAGTACCAGATTTATACGGTATAACTGAGTTGGGCAGTTAACGCTGGAGTTTATATTAAAAAAATCGTAAGCTGTTCCAACCCAATTTACACCGTATATATAAATCTGGTGGCTATTTTTTCATTCCTAAAAATATAATTGTTATAATTCTTTTAATGTATGAACAAAGTAGATTTTCATTAAACAGGTCTGGGCGGCCTCCGTTTTTGGAGGATCGCTAAATTCAATATGGCGGCAAATTTTTTACCAGATATGGAAACCGCAATTCAATGTCGGATAGTTTATTTTCTGTTTTCAGACTATAACACAGGTAATTTTCAAACGCCTCGTGCCTACCTTTAATCAAAAAGTGGAAGCACCAGAGTACAATTAAATAAAAGTTCAAACGATTGTATGTGGCGATTTGAGATTCTATGTCTAGAATTTTTACAAAACGCTTTCAAAGATGGCACTTTTTGCGCTCCATTTCTACTTAATATTTCTTGTTATTTTGTTTAATTTTGTTTTTTCCCTATCCCCCTTTACCTCTAAGAGAAATAAAAAGACACTTAAATGCTCAAACAATACATACATAATATTATATTCATTTAATTCAAAATTAGAGAAAAAGGAAACACAAAAGAAAACGTGTTGTAAAGAAAAAATACACTCTGCCTGATAATTTTAGCAAATAAAACAATTTAAAGATGAAAAGTATTATTCAGAGAAATCAACAAAAAGCACCGCCGCCCACTTTATAGCTGTGCAGCATCCAATTTCCGATATGAGGCCTCTACGGGAAGTGTGCATCATATATTTCCACGGACATCATACTAGTAAGTTTTAGTCAGATTAGTTTTGACATCGGGATAGACGTGATTGAATTTTATTCAGTCTTAACTGATAAGGAGGACGGTTTAACCTTGCTGTAGATGGAGATTGATCCTAATTTATTTCAGGGTTCTTAAAATCTCAGTTTAATTAGATACAGATACAGACAGTTCTTCAAAGGGCTTAGATGTCACAGATTTTTATTGTGTTATTGAAATGCGACATTAAAACGAGATTTTTAAAGATTAATTTAAAAAATAAAGGGGGGGCTAAGAAGGGACTTGTATGAGTTTGCACGAGAAGAGAGGAGAATGGAGGGGGTGCGGATTTCACCTAATGTATGTAGCATCCGTCAACCCATAGACTTTACTTTTATTTGAAAGGGACACAATTATAGCTGGGAAAGCAATCATGTTTGCAGGAACTTATCCAACATACGATTTTTTCCGTTTTAGATCGAAATATAATGTGTAAATTCTGTTAGGAATAATTTTAAAAAATTGAGAAATTTTGAAATTATACATTGCTTGGAAAATATTTCTCCAAAATATATAATAGGGAAAAAAAATCAGCATTTAATTAATATTTGTACGTGCTTTTGATAAATTGAATCAGACTTATTTTTTGACCGTTTTAGTTGGCTAATACAACAGTATACAAGGCTAATACAGAAGGGAATGTAGCTCTGCCCTCTGTAGTCCGTTCAGAACAGCAAACTTAATACCTAGATTTAACCATCATCGCATGAAATTTCCCATTTTTTTGTTTTGGTTAAAAAATCCGCGTAGACTGCCCTTTGTTTTGAAAAGTCCGGTAGGTGGCGACACCTCTATCCTCTGTTTTTTAGAGGATAAAAGCTATCCTCCAAAAACAGAGGCCGCCTTAGACATGTTAAAAATCACTTCAACAGTTATTCCTTATTCTCTATTAGGTTGAACTCCTAAAAATATCATCTGAAATTTAATTTAAAAGGTAAAATATCCCTCAGTTATATCCATCAGTTTAATCATTTCTCATACAATAAATATCCATTGTCCATGAAACAAAGTCTTTCAATATTGAAATGTAAAAATAAAATATTTTGTACATCAATTTAATTCATTTTCAGAAAATAAAAGCAATACTTTTTGTACATCAATAAAGCCAGTCAAAGTGCAATATATAATGTCCATCGATTCATATTGATTTCATTCATGTTTTAACTTATACTTTTTTGTAAAGAAACATTGTTATTGTTATATAATTATTTTAAAATGTACACATTATTATGTAATATGTCATTGATTTGCTGAATAAATTATTTTAAACCAAACAAAGGAATTCTGTAAAATCTGGCTACACGATTCATTGAATTTCATGGAAAATAGTCCTCAGAAAGTTATCTCTCTTATCAGAGGGATATTACAAGTACACCTTAATTACGGGAATCCCTTGGCAAACTCTCTGTATTCTCATTTCTGTAGCTGTGCGTATTTTGTTGGTCGGTGTTTGTCTGCGAGATTGTTGGTATGAGTACAGAGCAGCCTGGAGGTTCCCTGTCACCTGTTGACAGATCCCAGAATCTGCCACGATATGTCTCTGTCTTTTAAATCTGTAAGTAGTCCCTGATCATAGTGAACTAGGGTCTGTAGTTCATATAGAGCTGGTATTGCTCTCATTGTGTCCACATGTCTGTAGCACAAGATCTCTAACATGTGTAACATTACAAATGGTGATATATATAAGTGTGCCTTATTGTTCTGTAGAGCAGACTGTTGTTCTGGTATCAGTTCACTGATATAATAGATTTTATTATCAAGTTGTATATCCTGTGCTAGAGCCTTTCTCATCTTTGTAGACAAGGACTGTCCCCCTACAGCCTTCATATAACTGTCTTTGTCTATAAAATCCCTATACAGCACAGATGAATGATATAACCTACCTTTTGTAATCTTTATAACAAATAATGCATGTTTGAACCGACAAGTTTGGTAATAATACATGGCTAAGTACAACATGTCAGAAATGCAACCAAACTTAGCAGCTAATTTCAACAAATGACAGGACATTTTGTTGGCTTTATATGCCATTTTGTTTACACTTGAGTTACTATACATGTTGTGTGATATAAATGCAGTGCTTGTGAGGATAAATATTGTAATTTTTTTTAAGATGACAATTTTATATTGTGTTAATGGGGAATCTACCAATTTTCCAACAGTGTTCAGGTACATCATGCAATGGTTCAGATCTAGTATTGGCAAGGTAGGCATACTGTGTCTACAGAACACTTGTTTATCGAAATCAATCTCAGAATCTGGGCTATAGTCATCTGATAAAGTGGACAGATTATGATTATTTGGGTTGTTTGTATGATTTTTCATTATTGAATGTTCATGCAAGAAAGATGCTAAACCCTTCTTATACATTCCATAAAGTTTGTTAAATAACGAGTATTGTGCTTCACCATGGACTTTACTAAGAAACATGTTATTTTGAGGAATGAAAAAATTAGGACAGACCCCCTCATACACCCACTTAAGGATGAGTTTAAAACAAATCCAGAAACACTCCAGGAGATTTTGTGGACACCATTGCTGTAATGTATTTTGTTGAATCACCCAGAAAACTGCTGTCTTGATGTGGTAGGAGGAAAGTAATTTATCCTCTTCACTTAATCCCATGTTGATAACTTCTTTAAGGAGAAGCTTAAGCAAGCCATAAGTTAAGAACTGGGAGTGATTCATTGAGTAAACAAGTCTGTGCTCTGCCTGAGAGAAAGAAATTCTCCATTCACTGTCTTCATAATTTCCTACCTTATGCCCTATGGCTACAAAGTGACATCCATTTTTCACTATATCATTAACAATATGAGGCTGGGGCCATGAGTGACATCTGTCTATCCATGAGGAGGCAGATGGAGGCCAAAAGTCACAGGCAAAACAGTGAGCATAATCATATTCAATAAAATCTCCAAAACAATATCTGACACATGGCCCATTTACTATAGTAGTATTGGATAATGCCTCACTATACTTGAACAGTCTGGTGATAGAACTGGATACATAGATTTTATCTTTCATCAAAAAACATGCCAACTGAACATATTTGTTAATTCCTAATGTCAGTAATTGAAGTAAAGTGTACCCTGGTGGACTATCAGAACAGTCACAAAGGAGCAGTGTTTGTCTGTGTGTGGTGTAATACTGACACTGAGATAGGTCCCAGATAATACGCTGATCATTATGCCAGAGCATAAAGTCCATATCTGATCCTTTTTTCAGTCGGAAGCCTTCTCTGTAACTTCCACTTATCATCACACTTTGGTCTTTATTTGTTTTCCCTCGATTCATCACCATATCCCTGAGGTCCACCACATCTCTCCTCATGGCCACCAGTTGCGAGGTCCCCACTTTATGACACAGTCCCACAAACACCGACTCTGATATGCGTTGTATGGCTTTAGTACTGAGAATGATTAAAGT
Source organism: Saccostrea cuccullata (assembly GCF_032062105.1). Lineage (NCBI taxonomy): Eukaryota > Metazoa > Mollusca > Bivalvia > Ostreida > Ostreidae > Saccostrea > Saccostrea cuccullata. The sequence goes on along the minus strand of NW_026926636.1, from coordinate 15,649 downwards.
GGAATTTATATTCGCGTAAACATGTTATTAATTTTTCACTTTTTAAAATCTATAATATGATTAAATGCATCATAATTGATAAGCTTATTAAATCATTATTTATATAAAAAAAAGTGTTGACAGTGTATATTTTCTCATAATAAAAAAAAAATTCATGTACATACATATGTCATAAAATAAAAATAAAATTTCCTAATCTGAATCAGTTATTTTTCTACTCAACTAAATCATTCATTTTTTAAATAGTGAAATTTATAACTGAAAGTGTCATATTTTGTAAAGGATATGTTTTTAATTCAGTGGTGTAAAAAGTTAAAACCAATTTTACTGTCAACATATTACACTGATTCAGATGATTCAGAAATTGTTTTTTAGAATTATAAATTCTTGTCATTAAAACTTACGTTTGTGAGCTTCTAATGGAGTCCATTTTCAGTGGCGTATATTCCTTTCTGCTAAAGTGTATTCTAGTGTGAAGTCACAGATTTCACCTGAGGTGCAAAGTGGGGATAAACGAAGAGCTTCCTCTCGATGGGTATTGGGGGGTCAAGCTCAGACATCTACAATTTTAATTTGATAAGTGAAAATTAAATATCTCACTTTTATATGATGATGGGTAACTCTGCTTGGAAAATATGGAAATTTTCTCACTGAATTAAATTCAATCAAAATGTTGAATTTCCTACACACCCAATATAACTCAAGTTATCAATTTCGTTTCCTGCATGTATTATGGACTCCCGTTGCTTTCGATGAAATTTTCTGATATAGACTTAATATTGATAACACTTGAACTTTGGCTTAAAATATTTCGAGCTATGGAATTAGTTTGTCCTTAAATATAAAGCAAAGCTGTAAACATATTGATCGGATAGGTATAAAATTGCGGATTGCTATATAAGAATGCTTTTTATGCCCCGCCATGAATATGGCCAGAGCATATAGTGTTTGTCATGTCCGTCTTCCGTCCTTACATCCTTCCGGTCCTCCTTCTGTCCTTTTGTCACACTGCGTTTAGCTCAGTTCAAAGCTCATTTTAAAGAAACTAAGATATTTTCATCAAAATTCACATGCTGTTAGACATTAATGAGAGCTATGCAACTGCATCAACATTTTTGTTTACCTTTCCTTTGACCTTAAACTCATTTTTATGCGCCCGGATCGAAAGATCCGAGGCGTATATTGTTTTTGTCCTGTCTGTCTGTCTGTTTGTCTGTTTGTCTGCAAACTTTAACCTTCGCCATTACTTTTGAACCATGAATGATAGAGACTTCATATTTGGTATGCCTACTCCACTAATGAAGCTCTTTCAAATGACACCAAGGTCAATGACCTTGTGACCTTGACTGTGACCTATATGCTAAAAATAGAGGTTTTATTGCAAACTTTAACCTTTGCTATAACTTTTGAACCATAAAAGATAGAGACTTAATATTTGGCATGCATACTCCACTAATGAAGCCCTTTCACCTGACACCAAGTTCAATGACCTTGTGACCTTGACTGTGTCTTATATGCTAAAAATAGCTTTTTTGAACATTCACCATAACTTTTGAACTATAAAAGATAGAGACTTAATATTTGGCATGCATACTCCACTAATGAAGCCCTTTCACATGACACCAAGGTCAATGACCTTGTGACCTTGACTGTGTCTTATATGCTAAAAATAGCTTTTTTGAACATTCACCATAACTTTTGAACCATAAAAGATAGAGACTTCATATATGGCATGCTTACTCCACTAATGAAGCCCTTTCACATGACACCATGGTCAATGACATTGTGACCTTGACGTGTCTTATATGCTAAAAATATCTTTTTTGAACATTCATCATAAGTTTTGAACCATAAAAGATAGAGACTTCATATTTGGTACGCATACTTCACTAATCAAGATCTTTCAAATCACATCAAGATCAATGACCTTGTGACCTTCACTGTGACCTTTATGCTAAAGATATGTTGTTTTAAAAATTTGTTGCCGCCGGGCGCATAGTGTTTCACAAACACATCTTGTTCTTATTATAAATGAGTGTTTAGCTCAGTTTTAAAGCCACCAAGATAGTGTTATCAAACTTCAGCTGTTGATACGTACTTAAGAGAGCTACAGTCCCTGAAACTTTCCACATTCCCACCTGAACAGTGAACGCACGGTGAACAAACGCCGAACGAACGCAGAGCGAACGGTGAGCAAACGCAGAACGCAATTGAAGCGAAAACGCGAGTGCAAAGTGAACGGTGAACGAAAGGTGAACGCCAGATGAACAATTTATTCGGGTTCCCACTGATCTTTTCCTTGCATTGAAACTATTCTATTGTATTTTAATGTAAGCTGCTAGAATATAAATAAGCAATTAACAGATATAAATTAATAAATAATCAGTTACATAAAACAGATTTAAGAAAATTCCACAGAAAGACGATACATGTATTTGAAAAAAAATTATTAATGTAAGTTCTTTCGATATTTTCTGCACATACGTATGATGTTTTAAATTAACTTTTTAATAACACGCTTTTTATACGCCCTTTTTTTTAAAGACGGGAAGTACTATATTATAGACTTCATGTCCATTTGTCTTTCTGTTTGTTGTAATGTAAAAGACGACAAATCGTTAACGGATGGATAATAATCCAATTTTTTTTACAAGACAAGAATACACAAAATAAAATATTTTTAACAAGTATATAAAAAATGCACGAAAACATGATGGAACTACATGTACGTCTGAGAATTATGAACAGTACTGCAGATATTCAGTTAATTGAATATCTTTAGGTCGAATTTAATTGATAGTGTGATTTTAGAAAAAAAAACCCAATTGTTTAAAATGTAATACATTAGAATGATTTAATAAGCCCCCCCCCCGCGCCTTTTCTCCCGAAATATAATTCTTGGTTAGTATTTTCAGTATATTATAATTAATATTTAACGTGTATTATGACACAAGAAAATCAGTCTTAAAACGAACATCAAAACGTACAGTCATTAAATAATAGTATTTCAAAATATACATGTGCCAACAGTAGTATTTTAAATTGGCAGAGACTATGTTTCAAATTCAATTTCATACTTAATCCTTCCAGGTATAGATTCCCATTATTTTGTCTTCTGAATTGCGAAATTCAGATGTAGAAATTATGTAAAAAATGTTAAAACTTCTTGGAAATACTAAGTGACTCTTTGACCTCCGCATGTTCGGTGAAACGAGATTTCCACACCTCCACCCCTGTGTCGAATGATTTTGATTGACAGGACAAGCACGTGGACTTCGCGTGAACCGTGTGAACTTGATGAAGGAAAATAAAAGCCAGTGCCTACTGTCAAATGGATTTGTTAATCTTCAAAAAATGATTACTTTGCCTGGAATATTTAGGAAAAAAATATGATTTTTTATTCGATATAACAGATATATGAGAATGGAGGTGGCTCTCTCTCTCTCTCTCTCTCTTACAATTGTTATGGGCAGCGGAAAGGGCAAAAATTACCATAATGTGAAAATAAACAATTATTTTAATTTCAATGACCATAAAAACTTAACAAATTATATACAATGCATAATCAACAGACGTTTTCGCACAACAAATATACATTAAAGCAAAATCAACGACCACGTACGTAACAAACATGCATGAATACAAAACCAACAATCATCTTTGCACTCTTTGGTCAGAATTATATATGGAAGCATCCTCTGGAAGTGTACATTCAAATTTTTTCAAATCATGACCAACCAGAAGAATGGAGGAGCCATAAAGGTGGATCATAGTTATGCAAAGGAACATTAAGGCTTTATTGCTCTTATTTTAAACAGCAAAGCCATTATGTACCAATTTTATTTAAAAATATCCGTAGGAAGTATAGATTGAAGTTTGTTCAAATAACCCCCCCCCCCACCTTTTCCTCCCTTGAACCCACTTTTATATCTAAACTTTTCAATACTTAACTGATTTTTGCTTCTAGGTTTTACATAGTCAGTTGCGCAGGTGAGCGATGTGGCCGCTGGGCCTCTTGTTGTAACATGTAGTATCATTTTTTTTTATTTCTTGCTTATAAATGAATTTTGCACATGTACATGTACCCCATCCCCCTTCCCTATTGAACATATATTCCCCCAAATTGAATTGCTTCTGATGGCCCTGAGAAAACAGGAATGGAAAGGTTGCAACATCCTGAACAGCAGTACACGTTATTGGTCATTTCTTATGTCAGTCACACTCATGGAAGATCAGTACCGGAATAGATCTGGTTTATTGAATTGTGCCATGTACTGTCTAAAGCTTTTTTTTTCTTTCAGAAGAGTATATGCTGGCAAAATTATTGGATGTACACATCCTTCCTGGAATATAATCAATATTTCTATGTCGGGCACATACACATTTAGTAGCATCAGGTGTGCGCCCCCCCCCCCACCCCCCGTCTTACATCAAACCATCGTCTTAAGCCATGGTCCTAAGTCCGCTTTATGATAGGATATCGTACATTTTGGGCGCGTGGTTTGCGACAATGAAATCAAATATACTGCTGAAAATGTGTATTGAAAGACCAATCCGCCCCTACTTTTTATTTAAATGTATAAATAAAATTGGCACTGAGAGACGTTATAATCCCCGCCCCCTTCCGAAACCAGAATGGGAACAATTTCCCCTTTTTCTGTTTATTCAATATTTTTATCTAGTTTTTTTTCAGATTCGAAAAGTAATTTTTCCTCTCTGGCTTCCCCGTCCTTAAATTGTTATATTTTTCAAATGGCCAGTCTCAGCATTATTCAAAGGGTAAACCAAGGAAGGGTATAAAGCAGCTCAGAAGTTATCCATTTTGTCCAAATAAGTTTTTTTTTCACCTAGGAAAACAAAAAACTGATGGTTTCTTGAGGTGTACATGTAGTTTTAACAAATGAATAGCTATAATCCTAAAGAATATTGGAAACTGGTTAAATACCTGAGAGAAACTGAAAACACAAAAGAAAATTTAGAAAAGTCAGTTGATGAAAATACATGGTTAAACTACTTTACTACTTTATCCAAACTACCAGAAAAGTACAAAGGAAGAATCAACTCAATTGAAACTAAAATTAATGAATTATTAAACAATAAGGCGGCTACCTCTTTTAATAAACTGGATTTCAGGATATCTGCACCTGAAATCCACAAGGCCATCAACTCCTTAAAGTCTGGGAAAAGCCCTGGCCTAGACAACAACTCAAATGAAATGATAAAAGCATCCCAAATTTACATAAACTCCTGTATTCTGAAATTATTTAATCTTGTATTAACATCTGGAATATATCCAGAGAAATGGCTAGAGGGTTATACAACACCAATCTTTAAATCAGATAATCCTAAATTACCCCAAAACTATAGAGGAATAACAATAAACAATAGCATAGCAAAACTTTTTAATATCATTTTAAATAACAGGCTTAATACATATTTAATAGAACATAAAATAATACATGAAACTCAAATAGGTTTCTCAAAGGAATCCAGAACATCAGACCACTTATTCGTAGTAAAATGTCTAATTGACAAATATATCAACACTGGCAATAAAAGGCTATATGCTTGTTTTGTAGATTTTCGCAAAGCTTTCGACACAGTTATTCATGAAGGCATAAAATTAAAACTATTACAATTAAATATAAACGGGCTGTTTTTTAACATTTTGTGCAACATGTACAGACATAGCCATAATCATATAAAAATAGGTAACAAATTAACTCCCCCATATAGACCAGAAATAGGAGTTCGACAGGGAGACGTATTAAGCCCAAATATTTTTAAAATATTTCTCAATGATTTTTCCAAATTACTTGATGAAGAAAAAACTGGACATGTTTCTCTTTCTGGAAAGAAAATTTCCTCACTCTTATATGCTGATGATCTTGTTTTATTATCGGATAGCCAAAAAGGACTGCAAAACAAATTAGACCTACTTTACAAATACTGTACAGACTGGTGCTTAGAAATTAATACAAGTAAAACCAAAGTAGTGATCTTTAATAAAAGTGGTCATTTTATTAATGAAAAGTTCACACTTGAAAATTCCCTTATTGAATGTGTAAACAAATATAAATACTTAGGTATTATTTTAACCTCATGTGGATCCTTCAAAGAAGCAAGATCTCATTTATATTATAAAGCGCTTAAAGCTTCTTTCAAATTATACAAAGACCTAAAAGCTGCTCATCCTCCCATCAAAACACTCCTACATCTTTTTGATCACATGATAAAGCCTATTGCATTATATGGCTGTGAAATTTGGGGAACCCTTACAGCACGCATACAAGATAAAAACAAACATTTATACGATTTTTATTTTAGCCTAGTGGTAGAGCGTTCGCTTCGTGATCGGGAGGCCCGGGTTCGATTCTCGATCGCGGCGCCTCGTCATACCTAAGACGTAAACAAAGGTAGTGACTGTTCCTTCGCCAATAAAAGTGAAAGTCACGGGTCTTTCGGATATGATTAAAAACGTAGGTCCCGTGTCACGGTAGGCGTTGGCACGATAAAGAACCCTCACTAATGGCCCTGAGTGCCGAGTATAGGTCTAAATTTGAAGCCCTTCACCGGCATCGGTGACGTCTCCATATGAGTGAAAAATTCTCAAGAGGGACGTTAAACAATATACAATCAATCAATTAAAGAGTGGGAGGCAGAAAGCTTAAATATCAAATTTTGTAAATATCTATTGGAAGCTGGGAAGAAAAGTACTAATATTGCAATAATTACTGAACTGGGAAGATACCCTATGTATTTTTCAATTATTCAAAACATCTTATTATACTGGCATAGGTTGCAATCAAGTCCAGAATCTTCCCTATTACATAAAGCATATACAGAAAATATTAACCTTAGTCAAGGCAATATTAACTGCTGGTACAAAAATGTATTTATTATAGTAAGAAAATTAATCTCTCATTACCAGAATGTAAAACATACAAAAACACATTTTTAAAAAAACAAGTTAAGAAACATTTGAAAAAACACTTCCTACAATACTGGAAAATGAAACGTGAAGAGGGACTGAAATCTGGAAAACTTACTACTTATTTTATGTTTAAAGAAAATTTTATAATGGAAAAATATATGTACATTAAATCTCATGAAATAAGAAAATCCATTTGCAGATTTAGAATAAGTGCTCATGACCTAAGAATTGAAAAAGGCAGATATGAATCTGTAAAAAATAATGCTGGTCAAAGAATCCCCTTAGATAGAAACAAAAGAATATGTTTAATGTGTAACCAAAACAATATAGAAGATGAATATCATTTTCTTACTGAATGCCCATTATATACTGAGGAGAGAGATAAATTTTTTCGTGATATCTCATCACTAAACAAAAATTTCATATTATTATCAAAAGGAGACAAATTTCTCTGGTTAATGTCTAATGAAGATAATCTAATTATTACAAAGCTAAGTGAATATCTTGTCAAAGCCTTCAAAATAAGGCATAATGCCATGAGTTTTCATAAATAATGTTATAGACACATATTTATTTGTAAACTGGTATATATGTATATTGATAATATTGATTTTGATTGCATGTTAATTTACAATTTGATAACCCCAACTGCTGCATCTACATGTCCAGTTACTTGTAATATTATATCAGATATATACATGTGTGTGTATGTGTGTTTATGTTTGTATATGTTTACTATAACCTTTCTTTTAGAACTTTCTATCTTGTCATTGTAAGAAACCTTTATGCCTTCTGGGCCCAAAATTGGAAATAAAATTATCTTATCTTATCTTATCTTAAGCCTGCAAAATTATGTATTCAGTGTATATGTACTTTACCTTCATTATGTTAGCAGGAAATTATAATAAATTAAATCCTTTGATCCGCTCCAATAGAATACTACGCAAAAGTAGCGATCTACTGGAGCGGATCAAAGGACATAGAGGATGTAATACCACTTAGATTGAAGAGCTTTACTATTTTTTATTCAAAGGATTTCACGTGAGTTGTGAGCCATCGATTAAAACCTAAAGGAATGAGTGTGTAGGATCACATGTTTTCATGAAAATGAGAATGAATAAGCTTATTCAAATATGCACACAGCCCTTGGAGTTTACCAGTTTGCGGTACTGACATAATATATTTTCCTGTGTAGTGTGTTGGATGAAGAAGCTACATTTGATGTATGTCGTATATTGCAGTCATCTCTTCTGAAATATTACGGCACGGTGATTACGGATATCATGGCACGTTTATTGCAGGACATCTTTGTTTGTTTTGATTATGTACGTGTAGAAGGAATAACTTCAGTTAGTTAATTAAGGTAATATATCAATTAATATAATTTTTTAGCTTACTTTCTTCATGCATATTTTAAGTATAATCAGCATAATTTTTGTCTTTCATGAAATTGGAAATGGATACATGCAGTTTAATGCTGCAAAAACATTGAAGTGGTTAGAGTTGATCAATATTTTAATTTTGTAGCATGCGCGGATCTAAGCCCCCCCCCCCCCCCCTTCGGGATTTTCAAAGTATTTAATTGTAAACTAATCACGATCTCAGAATATCACCACATCGCCATAAATAAACGCGGACTCCTATAATAAGTCATTCATACATGTACTAAGTATACATATTATCACGACCTTGTTTTAGTTCCCTTTTATCATCGCGCACCACTCTCATTCATTCCCCTACATGTTCTACCGTAAATTTATATGCTATTAACATTACCCAGAAGGTCATTTACCCAGGCACTGCTCGTACATATTTTTTCCCGTTTACTTTAAGATAGTAACATGTTATTATAATAATACATCTGCCGCTATCATCGCCTTCATTCCTCTTCCTTGTACTAATAAAGTTACCCAGGTCGTCCATCTAGGTACTTACTACTGAACATATACATATTTATTCCGTTTTATACTTTACATGTTATTCGAGAAGGGAATTTAAACGGGAAGAAATACCGGAGGTTACTGACATTTTAAAATATCTAAGTCTAGGTTTAATGTAGGACATGAACTTGTTAATCCGAGTATCTGCGCACAACTACTTGAATGTATATTATAAATAATACAGCAGGAGTTTGTTATAAGGTGTATGATAATATATTATTAATGCACAGATTAAATAAGTTCTAAATATGAATTCTGTTCTCATCGAATTCATATTTCGAGAAATAAATACAAATTTTAATTTGTACAGTCACGAATGTGATAATTAGGTCTTTCGACCTTTCAGTGGAAAAAAAACTGAAATTGTTCTGCATATTTAATACTATTACCAGGGTATTGCTTTTCCGCCTTATGTTTTTGAGTTTCAAAATATTTTATAGAAAGTTTTATAGCCTATGAAAATATTAAGACATTTTTGCAGTTGACCTTGCGCAAATAATCTTTGACCCCTCCAAGAGATAACTGTTGAACTTGAAATAAAGGTCAAGATCATTCAGAGTTTGAAATAAGCTCTTTTATTTAATACTCCTTTGTTTTTCAATATCCATGGAATGGTCACGAAATGCATGTTTATCAAATCTTATAAATACTTTAACAAATCTATAGAAGACAAGTTTGGCTTTCCAGAAAGCCTGAAATGTCATCTCTTTGGCTTCATTAATGTCACAGAATAAACAGTTAAGTGTAATTTTTTCTCAACTATTACATATTTTTCTATTCTTCTGGGGAAATGGAGTGGCAGCTTACCTGGACAATTTTAGATTAGGAAAAAGGGCAATAAATATTGAAATCTTATGCTGTGGATTAGATGGGAATATTTTGGTTTTTTTTCGAAAAACAAATTATTTTGTTAAGTACATGACTATACTCGAACAAAAAGTGTGGATAAGGGAGGGGCTGGCATTGAACAATCACAGCAGTAAAAAGTTAAAAGGGCTGGTACACAGATTTGTAGATCTGATTTTCTAAAATTGTTTAAATAATATCACGATTTATATGTTGCCATAGCATTTTACACTGCATGAAATATACTAAAATAATGTTTCAAAGTCTCTTTTATCTGGAAATTATCAAAACTACAAACTTTGAGACAAGTTTCATTGACATATATCCTAGCACTTTCACAAAGTTTAAGCTTAATCCATGATAGAGATAACTCTTTATGACAAAAGTGCCCATTATCCCTTTATAAATTTGTCAAATTGAAGAGTTTTTTGTGCCATTTTGCCCAGTAAGCCATGCTATAATTGAATTTTACATCGCATTTCCATTTCCTTTTATAATAATCATTGGTTTTAAAGGGGGAGATGAACTAAACTTACATCACAAAGTTTACTATTCAAAATCAACTTTTAACAGCACTGGTGGATTTAGAGGGTGCCCAGACCCACAGTTTTTTTGTTTAAAATATACATAATATTTAATTAAATCATTTTTTGTGTGGCTTTGGGCCCCTACCCAACGTTCACATGCTTTAAGCTTAAGTAAGTAATAACATTTAAATGCTATCAGCTAAAATCAAGCATTTACAAATTATCAGAAAAAAGTTCTCATTTGCCAACCCCGAACTTACGGCTGTTTCCATTAGTGGCCGTCCAAATTCACATGCAGTGCGTATATTTTTTTGTGTTTTAGTTAACTTTCTGTCATACTAAACATATAAACTATTATGTATTATAGTTTGGTCTTCATTTCAATAATATAGGAGGGGTCATTAAAAGATCTTTGACATGTATGCAATTAAAACTGCATAAAGAAAATGATTTCAAGTTCTTTAATCATGATAAATCCTTAAAAAGAATAGATAATACATGTACGAAAATACTAATAATTATTCTTTATAATATTCTTCTAATGTCTGTAGTATTTTTTATAGACATTAATGTATCCGCTTATAACTTGTACTTTAGTTTCTTTAGTGCATTTGATTAAATCAGACTTGTAATATATTTTTTTTAAAAATGACACCGCGTTATAGACTGACTAATGTACCAAAAAAATTGAAGTTTTCACCATCAATTTCTATTGCTAGTTAGTAATGCGATTACTTATGTGGATCTTTTAATTTGATGTTGTTTTTCTGTGAATTCTTGTATCCACACCTCGGCTGCAGAGAATCTTTACACACGCGCTGACCTAGTTAGAAGATTCTATCGAGTTCTGGCCATCATTTAAAGAAAAGCCAAGAAGACTATACATATAAGAACATACAGTGTATATTTTGGAAAACCCTATCATTCAGGCGATTTTGTGTGTTGGTCTCTGTGTATGATTTCTTTGCAGCTTGTTTTCTTTATCAATAATAAGGCAGATCGCTCGTTGTTTACATCTCTATATTTAGAAAATCGCATCATCACGTCAAACTGAGCAGTCGTGTGGCCTCGCACTTTTTGTATGGCGCGTAGTGGAGTCAGCCGATTGATAAATGGCAGCTTACACTGGGACTTCACATCCGGAAATAAAACTTAATGTTTAATCTCTCGTGAGAGATGACAATAAAGATCGTACTTTTTTTTCTAAATTTTCCTTGGCTTTCAAATAGGCCTAAACCGAAAGTAGATCACACACTTCTAAGCTAGTTCTTCTAAATAAAAGAAAACCAGTTTACAGGCTACTTGGAACTCCTTGTGTATATTCTCACTTGAGATATTGTAATCATCATTCATAACAACAAAGAAACTTGCATACACAATTGATGAAACCAAGGATATCATAGTAAGATATGAGGATGCAGCTCCAGATGTTGTCGTTCTTCATCACCTCACCAATGATGTAAAGGCAAAAAGTCCTGAGACTTGTGTTAACGAGACGGAAGAAATCATCAACATCATCACTCAAAAATGGTCAGCCAAAGTGGTTCTGTCACTATGTACTCCTCGTAAAGACGACGAATTACACAGTGCAAATAGTGCTCTAATCAACGCCCTGCTAAAGATGAAATACAAAAGTGACTCAGTCGTTTATATCAGTGAAAACATAAACTTGTCGAATAGGCCTGCCAAGGTCCTTGAAAGGGACAATGTTCATCTTACACAAGATGGTGTTGCCATGTTAGCATCCAATATCAAAAGATCAATCCTTCTAGCTTTAGGAATCGAGCAGGCTCCATTGCAGATGGGAAAAGACCAAGACCCTGACTATCACCGTGCTTCACCAAATAAGTTGTACAAATACCAGCGAAAGTGGCGAAACTACCAGTACGCACCATCCGAACCATGGGAAGGGAGACCTTACCATCCTGCCAGCTATGGCTTTAACTACAATTACTAAATTTTCTTTTTTATCATCATATCAGATATTACTTATCAATTACACTGATATATTTAAACAATACATGTTTTAAGGGCACTTGAATATAAAATTAAACTGAGAAATTGTCACTTTCCAGCTGAGTGTGCCTTGTACTCATGAATGTCATGTTTATTTGCAACTGATTTATTATTTTTTTTCACATATTGTTACTACTAGATTATACATTGTATTAGATGTTTTGAAGGATGTTGTACCTTTTCTCTTGATTTGGGTTTGAAAATTTGGTATTTTTTTCTTAGAATGTATCAGATGCCCAGAAAAACAAATGTTAAATGTGCTTTTTGGAATATTGGAGGATTGATATCAAAAGGTATGAACAAAATGGATGACGAGCTTTTTTATCAAAAATTATAGATAAAGATTTAGTATTTCTTGTGGAAACACACATTGGACCAGATACAGTCTGTATTACATGATGATTTTTACTGCCACACAATTTGTAGAAATATATCTAAAAATGGCAGATACTTTGGAGGGATATCAATATTAATTAAGCATGAGATTAAAGATCATGTTTCTGTAATTAAAAATACATGTAGTGAGTATCAATTGATCAAATTAGAAAAAAACTTTTTTTAATTTTGATAAAGATTTGTATATATGTACTGTTTACAACCCCCCTGAGGGATCACCTGCAATAACACGAAATAATGTTAATATTCTGGAACTCGTACAGAAGGATATTAATCAATATAAAGATTTAGGAAATATAATGCTTTGTGGAGATTTTAATGCTAGAACAGGAAATGCAACTGATTATATACTAGATGATAACAACCAATATTTACCCTTATTTGAAACATATAAAATTGATAATGGATCTTTTCAAAAGAGTTCATCAACACTATATTGTGAATCACGAGGAAAAAATGATGAACTGGAAACCAACTTCGTATTATGAACGGAAGATGTTTTGGTGACATATCTTGGAAATTTCATTTGCCATAATTATCATGGAAGTAGTGTTGTTGATTATCTTTTAACTGATGAAGAAATTGTACAACGTATTTTGTCTTTTGAAGTATCAGATTTATTTCCACATTATCTGACTGCCACTGTATGTTATCATGGAATATTTTTTCTCAACATGATTCTTCTAATAGAGAAAATAGTATAGATAATGATAATTACAAGAACCATTCATCCTTTAAGTGGGGGGAAGACTGTTGCTATTAAATTTATGGCATTACAATCCCCCAAAATAAAATGCAATCTTGATAACACCATGAGCATCAATGACATAGAATCTATAGAATCGACAATAAATAGATTAAAAGATTCCCTGGAAGCTGCAGCCATTATGTCATTAAAACCAAACTTACCTAAAAATAAAACATGTAAAAGTAATAAAAGCTCTGCTAAACATAAAAAGAAATGGTTTGATAACGAGTTGATAAATATGCGCTCAAAACTAGTTAGGAAGGGAACTTTATTTGGCCACTACCCCAGAGATATCAATATTAAGAATCAATATTACAAAGCATATAGAATATATAACAAACTACGAAAACAAAAATTTAGAACATACCATTCTAATATTATCAACAACCTAAATGCTTTAAATTCAACTGATCCAAAAAAATATTGGAAACTTATAGGCGAATTAAGAACTGGAAATACAAAGACAATTGATACATCAATCTCTAATAATGAGTGGTTAAACCACTTCAAAAAATTGAATAAAACTCATGAGGATTTCCTCGATCGAGATCAGTTTCTTAAAGACCAACTAAAACAAGCTGAGAAAACAACAACACCCATATTTAATGAACTTGACTACAAAATATCTTTCAATGAAATAAGTAAAGCAATAGGTAAACTAAAAAATGGTAAGGCAGCTGGTACTGATAGAATATGCAATGAAATGCTTAAACATGGTCAAACGGTCTTGGTACCAATATTACAGAAAATCTTTAATGGTTGCTTAACTCATGGATATTATCCTTCTTCATGGTGTGAAGGATACATTACTCCAGTATACAAATCTAACAACACTAATGATCCCAACAATTATAGAGGAATCACAATAACCAGCTCAATTGGCAAACTCTTTAACTATATTCTTAACTCAAGATTAGATAAATATTTAAAATGCAATGATAAAATCAATCCTTGTCAAATAGGATTTACAAAACAAGCTAGAACTTCAGATCATGTTTTTGTCTTGAAAACACTTGTTGAAAAATACTGCAAATCAAAACAAGGGAAGCTATATGCTTGCTTTGTTGACTTTCATAAGGCCTTCGATAGTATAAACCATGCTGGTCTGAAGCTTAAACTACTAAAAGCTGGTATTAGCACTAAATTTTACTCTAATTGTTAAGGATATGTATTCTAAAAGCTATTCTTCTATTAAACTGGGTAACAAATTGGTCACTTCCGTACTTACAATGGGGTTAAACACAAGGTGATAACATGAGCCCAAACCTATTCAAGATTTATCTCAATGATCTATCAAATTATCTGTCAAATTCTAAAAGTTTTGTAAAATTAAACAATGATTCATCTATGTCCATTCATTGCCTAATGTATGCTGATGACATGGTACTTCTCTCCCCAACTGCTGAAGGTCTACAAGAAAAACTCGATATACTAAGTACATACTGTAAGGACTGGTGTCTCAAAGTTAGTACAAAGAAAACAAAAATTATAGTCTTCAATTCATCTGGTAAACACGTTAAAATTCCCTTCCATCTGGATAACAACAATATTGAATGTGTTAAACAATACAAGTATCTGGGTCTGACTGTTAATGCATCTGGAACACTAAGTAATGCTAAAAATGATTGTTGTAACAAAGCCAAAAAAGCCTATTTCAAACTTCAAAAAGACTTTCTCACCCCGTACGAAATTCAGAGACGTAATACGCCTGGATTTTTTGCAAATCCTGGCGTACAAGAGACGTATTCTTAAAAATACGGTTCATTTTCAGGCGTACACGTATTTTTGCCAGAAATACGTCTCCTTTTTTCCAGGCGTAATTTCTAAATCCAGGCGTATTTTCTACTTAGTCTCTTTGGCACAAGGAATTTAAAACTTAGAAAATTTCAAAAGGCGTATTTTTGAAAATTCTGGTGGATTTTTCAACTTAGCTAAAAAAACTTGGTCAACTGACTCAACTCATTCTCTTTATTAAAAATATTGAGTTACATAAGAAACATTTTTATGATATTATATAACTGAAACAAAAAACAAAATATTGCATGATTATGTACATTACAATATTGCATTTAGTTTGTAATTACCATGAAACTGATTTTTTAAAGAACTTTGTCCCATGGAACTGAAGTTTTGTCATTCCCATTTTTTAAAAAATTGATATTATTTTTCTTTAAAACAAATGATTTCTATAACTGTAAAGTAAATAGTATATATTCTTTGAACTTCATGATTTGTTTAGTCA
>NW_026926635.1:0-28602 GCF_032062105.1 Saccostrea cuccullata | reverse complement strand
TCAGCGAGTCTTGATCACACACACAGCATCCTTCCGGGCTTTAGTCCTTGAACCTTTCGCTGTGTCACCACGACCAGACGATCCCCTCAGCTTAGTGCATGTACCCAATATCCAGTACCAATATCCTTGACGCTACAATGATGCACTTACCCAAACTCGAAAATCCTATTTCGTGGAGGGGGGGAGACAAACTTTTTTCACTACTAGTTCCTTTCAATATCCATTTTTTAAGCTTACAATACTATATTTCCTTCGTGTTACTTTATTTTAGTATAAAGTGGGGGGCCAACCAGACTTTCAATGAACATTTTCAATAGTAAAAGTATTGTTGGCAAAAAAAGGGGGGAGGCCCCCCCTGCCCCTGTTGCTACGTCCCTGCAAATGACAAAACTATTTAAATATTATATGCATAGAAACTACACAATAAGTTTCGTTATTCGAATGAGTTTGTTATTATTTAACTGTTAGATAATCCGATTTTCCCCTGACGACGGTGATATGGTCATGGTTGCGCGTTCTCTCTCTCTCTCTCTCTCTCTCTGGTTGTAAAGTGTCGTTGCCTAGGGATTTAATTAAACGTTCATGTATTTTACAGTTTGAAAAGGCTTGCAATTGTACGTTTAAATGAGGTTTTCAAAAAATTATATTGGCTTTAATTTCCCTGTTGAAAAAAGTGTGCTTAAGGGGCTAGAAAGATAATTTTCATATGTTGAAAATGTTTCAACATGTATTCATGAAATCCAAATATTTCTACCTCGTAAAAATTATAAAAATGTAAGTATTTAAAAAATAATCTGGTATAAAGTGCTAGAAATTTTATTCAAATACATACATTTACATTTAATTCTCTTTTTTTTTCTTTAAGATTTGAGTGTTACTTGCAAAAAATTATTTAGCATCTTAGAAAGAACAACTAGCACATAAGCTAGATTTATAAATACTCGCGATTTGTTACATCAAAGTGTCCTTAAAAATGTACTCACAATAATGAACCCACAATAGTTCTAAAATGTACAAAATTGCTTTTGTTGGACTACTGTCAAAGTTTACTAATATATGCTAGTTCAAATTTTTTTTCGATAAAGAAGGTAATTGTAAATATGATAAGTTTCTAATGATTTGCCGAATCTCGTTTTGTAATAACTATGATATTTTCTATATGTAAACAAAAACAAGGCTCCAGCCTTGTTTACATTATGAAGAATTTTATGTTCTGTATCTCCTTTGTAAATCAACAAATGATGTTAAAATTTTTGTTGATAATTTGGATTGCCTTATTTTTTATTGATTATTTAGATTGCCTTAATTAGGAATTGTTAACATTAAAATTTGTTAAAAAAATCAGTTGAAATGTTGTCCGTGCTCCTTTAAGGAATTATACAACATGGTTTCGTAATCCTTTGTATATGTGAACCGTTTTGATCACAAAATACAGTATTCCCCACTGTTTTTAATAGTATATTTAAACTATTATAAACACTTGCGTGCCTTATTTGCATAACGAAGGTTTAGAGTTCTAAATCTGTCTTGAATCTCGACAACTGAAATTCAAATTTAATCATTAACTAGAACTGACCAAACGGGACAAAATACGCCCGCTGGGTTTTTCAGAAGTGCTAAATCATGAATATTGAATGGATCTAAGAGAAGAGAGAAATGCTAAAACATTTTTAGTGCAAATGTAATTGCTCATTATATTTTTTATAAATGAAACGAAGGCACAGCCTAATAATTCCAATCTCATTAGCATATTCGATAACCAAGCCTTCTGATTGGTTTATAAGCCACAGGTACAAATTTTTACACTTCGATAAAAAATCGAAAGCCGGAACTACTTTTTTGACATATATCTAATGTAAACAATATGGCCGACAATATGTTGTCGTAATTTCTTGGTGGAAATGCATTGTTGATAAAAGGATTTTATTTTAAGTATTTTGATTTAAAAAAAATTTTAAATACAAAAGTTTTAACTTTTCTGATCATGGTTAATTAAATATTAAATCTAGTATATATGTAAATACAACGTCTGCTTGGAATACTCATCAAGGGGGCTAACGGTCATTAGGCTTTGGCACTGGCAGTATTGAATCTTCAGATAGTGAAGAAACATTTGAAAGGCCTCTTGTAAACTTTCAATTATCTATGCCACCGGAAATAACTGATAACTCGGAGGTTTTAACACTTCTGGAGGTCCTAAAAGAAGATGTAGAGGGTTTTGATGACATGCTCCTGGAGGCATTACAGCAGCAGAACCAGACAGAAGAGCACTGTGAATCAAATGTCACAAAGGCAGAACCAGAACCCATTCAAAATCCTGTTTCATATAAAGAGACCCCAAATGAAGAGAAATCTAGATTTAAATGCCTTTCAGAAAAGGATTTGCTAGAAATTGAGAGAAACCAGTAGTCTGATGCCACTAAAAGGAACACAAAATGGGGGATTGGTGTCTTTAATGGTAATGCTTACTTTGATACTTTAAAAATCACTGTAATGTTCATTCAGCAGCAATATTACATGTCTACCCACAGCAATGGTCAGTTTTGACATTTTGAATAACAATCAAAACATGATCTTGCCAAAAATAGGATATGATCTATAGAATGAATCAATAACCTGTAAATAATTTTGAAAATAAAACAAAATTATTAAAAACCTGTATAAAAGTGTTAATTTAAAAATGTGAGAATAAAAAATAAATAACATAAAATTGTAATTTATTTTTAAACAAACATCTGAACATGCATGAACAAAATACTAAAAATACTTCAAGTATCAGGGTATCAAAGGAATCTAAAATTATAATTTTTCAGCTTGGTGTCTGGAGCGACTAAATGAAACACATGACCTAGAAGTTGTTGATGCAAGCACCCTTAATGAAAGCTTAAGGAAGTTTTACGCAAAGGCCCAGCCAAAAAATCTCATAAATCGATCAAAAGCAATAACCGAGGAACAGGCACAAGAATATCACAAAAATTCAATGAAAAATGTGCGAGCTGCAATAAATAGGCACTTAAAAGACATAGGGAGAGAAATTGACATAGTAAGAGACAAGGATTTCAAAACTGCTAATGCGATGCTCACTTCAAAACTAAAATTTAACCTGCGTCAAGGCCTGTCAAGATCAACCAAGCATCATCCCATCATACCAAATGAAGATCTTGCAAAAATCAACCAGTATATCTCTAATGATAACCCTGTTGCCCTCAGATTTCGCATCTGGTATTTACTGGCCATCCATTTTGTAAGCAGAGGCTGCGAGTTTCATCACCAGCTAACTATGAAATCCCTGAAGTTTGCAAAAGATGAAAATGGGTTAGAGTATGTAACGATAAACCATGAAACGCAACAGAAGAACTACCAGGGTGGGCTAGATGACAAGTGCGAGGAAGCCCAGGACAAAAGAATGTACGCTACAGGAACATCAACATGTCCAGTGAAATCCCTCAGAAAGTTCATTCAAAAAACTGACCCAGCAGCCATTTCACTCTTTAATGAATGTACACGAGATGCTTTGCGTGGAGAATCGCCTGAATCCTTTTCAGTATGGTATACAGTCACCCCAGTTAAGCCCAAGAAATTCACAACATTCATGCCAGATATTTGCAAGAACGCTGGGACCACTAGATTCACTGCACACTCTCTCCGTTCGACTTCCATCACAGCAATGAGCGATGCTGGTTTTACCGACAGACATATAATGTTTATGTCAGATCACAAGAGGGAGGAATCACTGAAGTCATACTGCCGTCGCCCGAGCACAGAACAGAAACATGTCATCAGCTCTGTTCTTAGTAATGTTGCAAGCGGAGAAAAAAAACAAACATGCTTACCTCCAAGTTTGATTTTGTCCACTCAGACACAGTCAGTCAGCAATCAAAGTCTCCAAATAAGCAGAGAATCCATTAATTTGTCGGGATTCGGAGCACGCTCTGTCTTCAAAGACTGCCACTTTCACTTTAACTAGACTAGCCTAACGCTGTAAACAGTGTCATACGTAATAGTATGAAACCTTGTTCAAACGCAAAAATACATATTTTAGTGAATTACTTGTTTATTATATAAATTTTAAAGTCAAAGTTAAATATTTTTTGTTAATGTTTGTTTATTAAAATTCAGTTAACGTTCCAGTTCTTAGGAATTATTTTTTCATATGATGTATTCCTACGCGCTCGGTAAATGCAAGATAAAAATAACAGAAAGGGGCCCCGCATAGGGTTTTAAAATATTTTTTTAAAATGTTAACACAAATTGGAATTATAAGGATTAAACGTTCTTTTTGAGAATTTTATCGATGTGTAAACTCTTGACATTTTACTCACAAACTTAACATAAAAGTGCTTCGCACTTTTATTTAGTTTGTGAGTAAAATGTCAAGAGTTTACACATCGATAAAATTCTCAAAAAGAACGTTTAATCCTATAATAAAATATAGAAAAAATATAAGGACCAGACACGAATTATGATCTTTTTCTGTCAGTGACCTTGAACTTGCATGAATGACCTTGGTTCAACGTCATGACACAACCTAGGATCATAAGCAATGTTTGTGTGAAGAAGTAGATTCACGTTTTTCCATAATTAAGAAAGATATGGACCGGAACCAAATTATAAAAAAAAATTCCAGTGACCTTGAACTTCCGCTAGTGACCTTGACTCAAGGTCATGACACATCCTTAGGTCATGAGCAATCTTTGTGTGAAATTAGAACCCACCAATTTTATCCACAAGAAAGATATGGACCGGACACGAATTATTAAATTTTTCTTCCGGTGACCTTGAAGTTCCCCAAAGACTTTGAGTCAAGGTCATGACACACACTTAGGTTACAAGCAATCGTTTTGTGAAATTAGAACTTACCAAATTTATCCGTAAGAAAGATATTTCTACGAATTATGAAATTTTCATTCCAGTGACCTTGAACTTATCAAATAACCGTGGGTCAAGGTCATGACACACCCTTAGGTCATGTGCAATCTTTGTGCGAAATTAGAACCTACCAAGTTCATCGATAAGGAAGATATGGACGGGACACGAATTATGAATTTTTTTCTTTCAGTGACCTTGAATTTCCTCAAATGACATTGGGCCAAGGTCATGACACACCCTTAGGCCATGGGCAATTTTTTGTGGAGTAGTAGATTCTAATGTTCCTCCGTAAGATAGATATAGACCGGACACGTTTGCACATACAGACGGACAGCTAGACAGACGGACGGACGGACAAGGTGATTCCTATATAACCCCCCCCTTGCAAACGAAACCCGAGTCAAGTATTTTGGAAACACAAAACAATGGATAGATAAATTTGAAAATTAGCTGAAACTGTGTCGATGTCCCTTTAACGAGGAACGTTTTCCAAAGAACCTTAGCATCCAAACACAACAACCACTCTCTCACGATCTGCATGGGATGTTACTAATTTTCAAGGGTTTTGTGCCACAAATTTGCATGCCTCTGAATTTGAAGCTTAAAGTCACTCCAAAGAAAGATTCTGAAGAGAAAACAGCACATTATCAATTGTTGAAGTCGTTAATTAAACAGAGACCATGCGCAGTCCAAAACAGAATGAGAGATTACATGCCCTAGACATGCTGCAGGTTGCCACAAGACACGTCGCTGTGGGTCAATATTCTACGTAGAAAAATGACCCACTTTTCTGTACAAATTATGGCTTTGGGGTCGTTTTTCTCTGTGTGCATTGTAGAAAAATGACCCCGTAGAATAATGACCCCTTATCATTTTTTGGATGCAAAAACATTCGTTTTGGTAGGAATAGGGGTAATATCAAGCAGCCTTATGCTTTGAAGTGTTAATTTCTGAAAGCTTTTAAGCTTAAATAACGAAATCAAAGCTATATAATACCTTACATTAATAATTCAAACCGTTTTATCCCCATTAAAGAAAAATAATATCTATTAAAATGTTCTAAGGCTATTAGAGCAAAGATACACGCATTCATAGAATCGTTTATTACATTTTATACAGTAAGTTTCCACAGTTGTCAATTTTTAAAACGGTCATTTTCTTGCTGGTGTCAAAAAAAAGTTTCCATAATTAAATAATTATAAATTTCTTTGATTTTACCCTGAATAAATAAGTTGCAAAACTAAAATAAAGTTGTTTTTTTTCAAAAGTTTTACATTTTTGATCCGTACTTTTAAAACGGGTGCGAAAAAGGGCGCTAGCTTAGAAAATTGTATCTTATAAAAATATTTGATTTTCTATGAATGAAGTTTCAAACTTCTTATAAAAAATAGGGATGATTTAATTTGTAAAAATAAGTACGAAATTTAATTGCCACTGACCTATTATACAAAGTAAAGAAGAAGTGGTTAGCTCATAACCTGTAAAATGTCTTGTAGTTTGCGAGTGTCAACAAAACCTTAACAAAATGGGGGTTACAGCATAAAACATGATCAACTAAAAAATACTTATGCCTTCGTAAACAAAGTTTCGGGGGTATAAGGTTTTTTACCTGCCCGTCCGTCTGTCTGCTTGTCTATTTGTCCGCAAAAACTTGAATCTTGCCCATAACTTTAGAGTGGGGCTATGGCCTTCATATTTCATGTGTATTTTTGTGACAAGATCTTTTTTTGTGTACAACCAATTTTAACCTTGACCTTGGAGTTTGACACACTTTTTCACAAAAATTCCAAACTTTTACTTTGGCATTAAATTTTGGACAGTATGTATTACATGTAGGACTTTAGATATCGAAGTAATGGCATGATAGAGTTCATTTGTATTTGCAAAGCTAGTGTCTAAAATCTCACAAGAAAGGGGATGTTATAGCAACCATTTGTCAGGTGTCTGTGGGCTAAAAAGTATTGAAAAGAATTTTTTTTGAATTTATAGATATCTCTGAAGGTTGAACTATTATTCACTGAGATCAGTCAGATGTAAATTTCTGCCAGTTTTGGAGGTTTTTTTAACATCAATATAAAAACGTTATCGATGTGTACGGTACTTCCCGTATATATACAGGAAAAAGTATAGTACCTTATATAAGGTAGTTAAAAAGTATGTATTTTAAATCAGAATGCATACAAATGTATATGTTAGCAGGCACGTAGCATCGTTTTTGAAAATGGGGGGGGGGGGGCCAACCAGAGAAATTTTTTTTACTTACCTGAAAATGTTGACAAGCATAAAACCCCCCAAAAATTAAAAGCTGCCTGTCCAAAGTCGAAAAATCCTATTTCGTGGTGGTGGTGGTGGAAGGGGGGGGGGTAGTGTCCAACTTTTTCAAAGCCAAGTTACTTTCACTTCAAATTTTTTGCTACAATTCCTTGATATCACTATACTTTGGTAAAAAGTGGGGGGGGGGGGGGCAACCATCCTTTTATTGTACATTTTCTATAGTAAAGGTAATGTTGGGGTAAAAAGTGGGGGGGGGGGGGCACAGGCCCCCCCCCCCCCCCCCCCTGTTGCTACGTCCCTGGTAAGTTTAAAGGTAAAAGCTAAGGGCACGCAATTTATATAGTTAAATTACGTTGCTTTTCTTGCTTCTACGCTATGTTTTTGGATTTGCAAAATTTTTGCAAAAAGTTTATGGTTATCGGAAACATATCATGCCATTTTCGGAACAAAACTTTTGAATGAAAAAAAAAAAACCACCCAAAAATCTATTCATAAATTTGTGCTCCTCAGTGAAGAAGGATATGGATATCACAAACAGTATTCAATATCAAAGTCCATAAAACAATACAAAATAGGAGCAGAGCATACACGGACCTTCTGAACATCAGAGGCGGGAACAGGTGCCATGGAAGAGTGAGCATCCCCTGCCGACCGGTCACATCCGCCGTGTGCTCCTTGTCGTAATCGGGTAATAACGGAAAAATTTGTCGTCAATTCAGTGTATAAATAATGGACTAACAATTAGTATGAAAAACGTCAGTCAGCATTTGAGTCAATGATAAATTTTATTTGCTGACAAGGTCATTGTATCGACCATAGAACTTACGAAATGATGACTTTAGACGAAACTGCTGATATTCTTGTTTCATCAACTTGCTTGTCAATAATTTACCTCGTTTAGAAATTGTTCAGGCGTATAGCATGCTCTTGCATATAGAATCAACTGTGATTTATAAACTCCGTATATAGGTGTTGAAGGTATATTGCTTCATAAGTAAGAGAAGTTGATGATAGAAAAGATAAAGTCATCACGTTTATCATAAAGCTTGGTTGTTAAATTACCATTAACGTCTTTATAAAGTAAAATATCCAGGTATGAAACAGATGTCTTAGACTCTATAGTATCTTTTATCTCAAGCTCACCAGGATATATCGTATCGACGTAGGAATGGAAATTGCCATTGTTAATTGAAAATACGTCGCCGATATATCTAATTGTTGAGTTGAATGCCACAGCAAGTGTTTTCTTCTTTTCACGTAAGATTCTGCACAAATTCTGTTTCATATGAATACAAAAATAGGTCTGCTAATAACGGAGCACAATTGGTACCCGCGGGAATTCCAATAGATTGTTGGAAGACCTGGGGCCCGTTTCACTAAAAGGCGTAAGATACGACCAAACTTAAGTTAGGCCTCGGGGCGTACGCCAAAATTTAGTCCGGCGTAAGTTGCGTTTCACTAAGAGGCGTACGCCTGGCCGTAAATACTAGTATCGGACTAAGTTAAGGCCAGACTTACGTCCTTGACAACGAGCTTATGCACATGCGCATACATATCATAAAGATTGAGAGTGAGAGAGGGGAGAGAAAGAAAAATTTGTTTGATATTCATTGAAAAGATATATGGAAAAGATCGCATATTCTTCTTTATTATTTATTGCAATATTTGTTTTGAGGTCCATAATAAAAACTTGAAAGCGTTGAAACATATCTAGATTGAAAATAAATCGTAGATTGAATTATGTTGAAAGGAATATATTCGCAACTGTGTTTTGTAGTGAAATAAAGAATTTAAGAAACCTCTCTCTCTCTCTCTCTCTCTCTCTCTCTCTCTCTCTCTCTCTCTCTCTGTCATGTTGATTTCCACAGCGTTTTCTTAAATAATGTGAATTTCGTAACAAACAAACATGTAAATATCGATATTGTCGTCTGCAATATTCGCTATTGACTCTGCACAATCAAAATGTCTTCGGAGAGTAAAAAACGTAAGCCAAACTGGACTGATGATGAAATGAAAATTCTAACATCTTGTGTAATTGAAAACAAAGATGTATTATTTGCAAAACTGTCGGCTTCAGTGACAAACGAGAAAAAGAAAGCTGTATGGGAAGACATCACAAAGCAGTAAGCATTTAGGTTTTTAAAATAACGATCAACAAAAATATAAATTTAACATCTCCGATTTGATTACATACAATTTGTTCATGTCTACATGTTACATATAATGTATATTTATGGTCAAAAACCTAACTAAATTGGCAAAACTAGGAATGTTATTTAGGTTTTGTGTATTTTTATATATATTTTTTTAATTTCTAACGAAAAATATACAAATGAAGGTAGACTGGGGATTCAAAAATATATTTAGTGTTAAAATTTTACTGTAGAATAAATTCTTCTTCTGCCTTGTGCAAGAGGGAAACAGAAGAAATAAAGAAGAAATGGAAAGATGCAAGATCCATTGTAAAGAAGAAAGAAGCCAGTAGAAAATACCAGACGAAGAGAACGGGCGGAGGGCCTCCCCCGGAATCTGTATTCAAGGCATGGGAACTTGACGTATGTGTTTTCTAATATTTACCGCATAGGCGTAGTCACAGGGGGGGGGGGGCAGCGGGGGCACTAGCCCCCCCCCCCCACACACTTTCAGATCGGGGGGGGGGGGGCAAGAGTATGTCTGTGACCCCCCCCCCACTTTTCAATGAAGAACAAAATTACAGCTATTTTGAAATAATATTAAACCTCATTTTATGGCATTTTTTTATGTTCAACAAATGAGTAAGCATTTCTCTTGAAGTAACAGTTGTATAATATAGTAATGTAATATAGTAATTAAATCGTCAAGACCTGCCCCCCCCCCCACTTTTTTCCCCAACATTACCTTTACTATAGGAAATGTTCATTGAGGGGATAGTTGCCTCCCCCCCCCCTTTTTTTGACCATAGTATAGTGATATCGAAGAATTGTGGGGGGAAAAATTGGAATTGAAAGTAACGTGCCTTTGAAAAAGTTGGCCACTAACACCCCCCCCCCCCCCACGAAATAGGATTTTCGAGTTTGGGGAACTTTCAATTGCTTTTCTTTTTTTTTCTTTTTTTTCTTCCTTTTTTTTTTTTTTTTTTTTTGCTTGTCAAAGAATTTCTGGAGTTGAGCCCCCCCCCACTTTTAAGTTTGTGACTACGCCTCTGTTACCTAAAATTGATATAATTATATGTACTATGTATTAAAAAAAGTTTCGATCGTTGCTAAGATGAGTTTCCGATACTGACACAATTATTTTTTCATTAATGTTTCGCACCGTTTATTATTTTAATAAATTGAAAAAGGCAACAACTATATTTTTTGTTTTTATTGCTAGATTTTGTCAATTATACCGGATGAACTTATCTCTGGGATTGACGGAGGGGTTGATACTGCCTTTGCCAGTAATTCTGAAACAAGTATGCATAAATACATGGTACATGCATGTATATTGTAAACATACGTTCACTACATGTATTTTTATAACCTCATAATGTTGCCTTCCCGACTTTTGCTTCATATACTATTTGATTTTCCATGCTTTGTATATTTAGTATTCTTGTAGTATACAGTAGTTACAGTATAAAAAAAATTGAAATATATGATATCTAAATACTAGTATTTCTTTGTAACAGATAACTTAGCCTCATCATGCACTGCAGTCCCATCGGAAATTTCCGCCGGAATTCCATCCTTGATTGGTTTGTATAATTATACATATTATATAATATACTTATAAAATTTTAAATCATAAAAATTATTATAATAGATTGTCAAAAATTTGATATGCATGTTCTTCACACGCGGAACACATAAGTGTGTAGATTTGAAATATTGTTTTTTTTTCAAAAAAAAATGTATGTTTGTACATGTATATAGTAGAAGAAGTTGACGTTCCGGAAGAAGCTCCAAGTGTACATGTGTCCGGGCCTTCCACCGACAAATTCTTTGCTTCAACTCTGTATGGATCTAAACGTAAAGGTAAAAAAGAAACAATGCCAACGCTATGAAAATGAATTAAAAATGTATTAAACATTCCTTCAGTTTTAATTTTCGCGTAGTTTTACGTTTGTTAAGATAAAAACCCAAGTGAACTGTTTCAACTTCATTCATGCACTTTTAACTATTCATATTACACATAATATGATTTTATTTGATTTTCTTCTGTTTCAATTGACTTTGTTCTGATTATAAAACTTTTCATTAAAAATCAAGACACGGCCAGCGACCCCGACGCTGAGTTTATGCTGAATTTGATAGGAGTGAAGGAGAGAAGAGCCATCGCAGAGGAGAGAAAAGCAGATGCCCTAGAGAGAATAGCGGCGGCATTTGAAAACAAATTTGGCATTTAATAAATTTGAACACAAAATGATAAAGTAGTCATGTTTTTTATTACAATGTAAGTGTGTGATTTAATGAATGGATGAATTGTTAAAATAAATTTGCAACTTGAATGCGCACATCCTGTGCTCTCCTTGGTGCGTTTGCGTTAAACACGGCATTGTCATTGATGTTCTGTACAACCCCACCCTCAAGTAAGGGGACTTCCTCTGAAACAGCTAAATTATGAAGCCGGATACAGCATTGAATAATTTGAGAACATCTACTTCGTGAAAAGGGGAGTACTCCTCCAGTTCGATGTAAACACCTGCAAAGATTTACTTGAATGTAAATACTGTGGAATCATTAGAATTCGTGGTGGCTCAATTTTCGTGATATTCGTTGGTAGCCCCCCCCCCCCCCCCCCCCCAAACCACCACGAATTTACATCTTCATAGGAAATTTAGAAAGAGATATCTTTGTTACTGAATCTGAAAACCGACCCATAAACGAAATTACATCTCCACAAATAACCAAAAAACCCACAATCTAAGAAAATTGGCCCACAGAATTTTAAATGAATTCACAATAAAATTGTAACAAGGTTTATTTATGGTTGCAATAGATATACATTTTTTTCTCAAATAAAAAAAATTTAAGGTCGCGTTTATCATAATGAACGTTTGAAATAAAATATTTGCTTGCAAATATGGCATATAAAGATATTTAACGAAAAATTGCTTTTAAATTACCTAAATCTGGATTTTAATACCTCAAACGATTTTTCTATGACAACACGAGTCTTTCCATGGGCATCGTTGTAATTCACTTCGTGTTGATTGGCTGGGGATAAGAATGGCGTTAAGAGCCATTCCTTGAAAGGGTAGCCAGAATCCCCAAGTAACCACCCACCCCCTTCGAGATGTTCCATAACACCTGACAATCCCGAGTTGCTCAAAACGAAAGAGTCTGAGTTGCCCCGGGAAAACAGGTATTGATTTGAAGAAATCTGAAATAATATCAACCAATTTTTCATCCTTTATGCATATGTAAGCAAACAATTAGCATTCTTATAATTGTTATATTTGTTTGGTTATATTTGGTGCAATAAAGTTATTTTAAAATTGACAACATTTACATTTTCAAAGGTTGTTATTTCATAAAACCCTTTTGGCGATATATTAAATATTTTGATTTTCTCCTGTTGAAGTTTTGGCGTATACAAGGGTATTTCTATTACAAAAAAATGATGTGCTAGTATTTATGTTTTAATCAATACCTTTTATACCTCATATTGGAATCTGTTACGGCCTGAATATTTAAGGCATGAAAGTTTTTTCTGCATACAAAAGCAGGCTCCTGTGGTCCATTCATGCCCTTAATTGGTATTAGAGTACCATCGATTGCACCAACGCAATTTGGAAATTTGGCAATGTCATAGAACTCAGATTTTACATGGCGTAATTCATTGGCAGTAACTGGAAACTTAATGTTGTCCACTGTTGTATTTATTGCACTGCACACTGTATAACAATATGATGAATCTGCGTTAAAATCCTTAATGATATATATAAAGAATATTTGAAAAGGAAATGTACAACTGATTAAATGTATTACAGGCATGTAGAAACATGAAGGATAGTGTATACAAACATGTGCATATTATTATTATCAGTATACCCCATAGTACTTGCAATTGTCACTTTTCTGAAACTGCTAAACCTAATTTCGTGAAACTTTGCAGTTATTGAGAACACATTGTGTAGGCGCATATTACAAAGAAATTCCGCTTCCTTTTTTTCTGGGAATTTCGGTACTTTTTATTTTATTCATTTTATCTGTACAAAATAAAGACTCAATAATTGCACGGAGTTTTAATACATGTAACGATTTCTTTGGAATTATGCCTCATTTTGAATTACTTGTGTGTATTTTAAATGTGTAACATGCCATTTATTTTGCATGATATTGTCAACTATTAAGAGGGGAGGGGCGCGGGATGTGTTTTAAAGTTAAAATAATGAAGTATAACAACCTGTATGTATTACTCGGGATACGGATGATCTGGAAACGCCACGAAGGTCGCCTACTTCCGAAAAGAAGTCCGCCTTTGACAGATATCTTAAGGTGATAATTACCTGTAAGATGTTTATGTGTATCTTTATATATACATTTATAAATAAGTATGCAAATGTAGTTTAATTATATTAATAGGTACATTGTAAAACCCATTATATTTGTCATATCATGTGATTCCATGCGTCAGTATTTGTTTATTTATGTGTGGATATTTAAGAAGCATACAATGCTACAGTAAGCATTCACATATACATGTACCTGAATGTGGGTGGGAATGGCATGACTTTTGTATGTAGGTCGCCTCACAATAGGGTCAACATCATTTATCAGTTTTCGAATGACTCTTCCCGGGAACCTATACCTACTTACGAGATCTATATCATCAAGATACTCGAGAGGGTGGTTCGGTCCCGAAAAACGCGTTCTCGCCGAGGTGTTTCCCTTCTTCTTCTGCGAAGCAGCCAGAAAGTCGCCATTATCCAATGTTTACGTCTATAGTTACGCCTGCCTTAGACCAGCCGTAGATTTTTGTCTTAACTTAAGGCGGGCGCAAAGTTACGCCCTTTAGTGAAACGGACCTTAGTCCAAATGTTAGACGTAAGTCCGGACTTACGCCGGGCGTAGAGTTAAGACAGGCGTACGCCTTTTAGTGAAACGGGCCCCTGGTCTCCAAAAACCACATAGATATTGTCAATCAGAAACTCAAGCATCTTTTTGCTGTCAACTTCAAAGTACTTGTGTGTGCAATCAGAATGTGTTTTAACAAAATAATTTTGCAAATGACCAATGACCAGGTAAGTAAATTTACGGGTTCCATTTTTATTGAAAAAGCAGCTGTCAATGATATAAAAAAGCCTGGACTGTAATTTATTGCGGGGAATGATTGTGTATAAACTTGAAAAGTCGTAAGTTTTTAAACTGTTGATTTTGGAAAAATCTTGTGATTTCAAATTGTCCAAAAATTCTTCGGAATTTTTTAGTATCCACATCTGATTCACACCACTTCTTGAATACATTATTGCACAGTACTCTTGAAGTTTTTCATTGGGATTCTGCAAACCAAAAATAAATCCATACCAGATACATTGATTGTGATGCTACTATTAAGATATGCAAGCAAATATATGTTGGAAAGGATTTAAGTACATAAAAAAATCCCCCTACTTACATTTGAAAGTATGAAAAATATCAGGAGACACATATATAAGGGTTTATAGTATAAAAAAGCAGGGGGTCAAATTTCTATGGGGGTCATTTTTCAACGTGTGTGGAGTCGTAGAATTAATGGTCTGGAATGTTTTTCTACAGTCGAAAAATGACCCTACTTGTCGTAGAATATTGACCCGGGGTCATTTTTCTACGTAGAAAAATGACTCCCTGGTCAATATTCTACGGGGGCCACTTTTCGTCGTTACACCGGCAAAACGAATGTTTCCATGCTTTTAACTCATTAGACATGATTGGTATGGGGATGGATCTCTAATGGTGTCGAGCGGCATCACTGTTGTCGGTAGAACATACTTGCATGTTGTTGGAAGTGTCACAGGGCAGTACTGCCGGGACAACATCTTGACACCCCTATTTATGCCATTTGCACGTCGTTATTGAGTTTTATTTTTCAAGATGACAATGCCAGATGCCATACGGGCAGGATCGTTACAGGTTATCTCCAACAGCAGAATATGATCACATTACCATAACCCACGCTCAGAACGGACCTTTCCCCATCGATGTCGCGGACATGTTTAAACAGATGCAATGCCAACGTCAACAACGTCCTGTCAATGTCCAACAACCTGCCAACAATATTGCAACAAGAATGAAACTAGAGGTACTGTGAGCGATGAGCTCACTAAATGATACCCCCCGCCTCCCATATGGTTATAACTGGTGAAAAAGTCCATGTTTTCCTGTGGCCGGGAAACCCAAAATATGTGTCGGATCAAAAAGTAAAATAGAAGGTGCACATTGGCAATATGTAATAAAAATTCTGTGAAAGTTGCATCAAATTTCATTCAGTGGTATGAGAGGAGTTGCGGATAAGAGATGGGTACGCCAAAGCGTAACAGACGGACGGACGGACGGACGTACAGACGGACGGAATTAACGATTACTATATACCCTCCCGCTTTTCAAGCGGGGGGTATAATAACCTACTCCAAATGATCTGAGACGTCTTGTTAAGAGTACGCCACGCCGAATCCGACCTTGTCTGGTTGGTTTTTACCCTCTACTGACTCACAATGGCGGTAGATGTGTGACATTGTGTTGGTGTCGACCTTTATTCTAGAGAATCTGTCCTTTCTGACTGTACACAGGGTTTCGAATACTAGTAAATTAACAAATGTTTCCTTAATGTTTTCTGTCAGTTTGTTTCTTTCCTGACCACCTCATGATCTGCATTTCATTGTCCTTGTAAATATTTTTTTTTAAAAAAATTAAGAGGAGTTCAGGAACCAGGGTTTTGTTAAAAAATTTTCCTGACATCTGATTACCTTAACGGTGGAAATTGAGATTCAAAAAATATTTAACATTTACAAAAAATTTTCTTATTCATACTGGAAAAGTTGTAAGAGGAGTTCTAAGAATTAAACTCTGTGGGGAAAAAACTAGATGGACAATAGGGTGTAAATTTTTTTGCTCATGCTAATAGCATATTCTAAACGATAAACTGGCTACAACTGAAAATGAAAGAGTGGTTTAAGACAGAGGAAAGTGTGGCAGTTGGACGAACGGACCAAGATAATAACAATATACCCGAACTTTTTTTAAGAAAGTGCATTCAGGTATAAAAATATTTGTCAAATATGAATTAGTTCGCTCATACTTCAGGTAATGACTTTATGGAGATCTCTGGATATGAGCTATTGCATAAAGGATTGCTTTAATTTTGTTATTGGACTTGCCATTTACTTTATTGGTAAGATCTATAGTTACCGGTTCCGGTATGCTTTGACCTGGAAAAGACAGCATCTTCCGTAAAATCAAACGGAAACAAATTCTATGAAAAATTGATCGAAATTAGGCCCACAATAATCCGAGGATGAATTTGGTCTCAAAAAGCTTAATTCACTTCAAAATGTTTTGTGTACTGCTTCGCAAAATGTTTTTAAGCTACCAGGAAAAATATTTTGCGGCCGCCGGAAAATAATTTGGAAGCAGCTAGATAAATATTCTTTTCTTACCTGACACATACTTACAGAAGTCCATTTATGACCTATCAGAAATATTTTGAATTTGTTATAACGATTTTTAGAACTCGTTCTAACGAATTTAATTTGTTATAACAGATTTATTGAATTCGTTATTACGAATCTAATTTGTTATAACAGATTCATTGAATTCGTTATAACGAATTTATTTTGTAATAACAGATTCATTGAAATCGTTATAACGAATTTAATTTATTATTACAGATTTATTGAATTTATTACAACGAATTTAATCTGTTATTACAGATTTGTTGAATTCGTTATAACCAAATTCTTGAATTGGTTATAACGAATTCAACAAATCTGTAATAACAAATTAAATTCGTCATAACGAATTCAGTGAATCGGTAATAACAAATTAAATTCGTTATAACGATTTCGATGAATTTGTTATAACAAATTAAATTCGTTATAACGAATTCTAAAAATCTGTCATAACAAATTAAATTCGTTATAACGAATTCTTCAAAAATATTTTTGATAGGTCCTAAATGGGCTTCCGTACATTACGGATGTAGGTAAGAATTAAAAAAAAAACAAAAAAAAAAACGAGTGCACATTTTCCTTATTTAAGGATATCAAGCGGAACAATTTCATAAAAATTTCCTTGTTTAAGGAAATCAGCTGAATACTGGTATATGTACTTCATTTTGATGTGATTTTTTTTTAATTTGTACCATTCACATTGATTATTTACAATGTAACTTACTCTGTAGATTTTCACTTTAATACTTTCAGAAGGTGAATGTAACAACATGCTCACATTGTGCTTCCTTTTCCTCCTCGTCCTCAAAGATAAGTACTTTCTTGACTTTATATTTCAATAGTCAGATTTTGTTTTGTTCATTACAAAAAAATCACTAATTTGAATGTATGATCATATATATGTATAAAAGCCTTTTCATCTATTTAGGTATCAGCTCAATAACAGTGACAACAAAGCCAGAGCTTAATGTGACACTCGGTTCAAATACACAAATTATCTTGAATTGTACATACCAAACAGATATTTCTGTGAGAACAATAATATGGAAAAAGTCATTTGATGGCGTTTACAAGGACTTGGCAGAATTCGGTGATGGTCGTGCGTATTTTGCCATTGATGGGGGTTACTTGAGGAATAGATCTAATCTCATCAATCCAATAAACGGTTCTCCAAGTGCTGTTGTGATAATCAATGACATCCAGTGTGCGGATGATGGACGGTACCAATGTCTTGTGAAGTACATAGATGGAGGTATTGGAAAACAAGCTAGAAATGATACAACAGTTTTTTTTACAAGGTAATAAAACACATCAAGGACAATATAACTGTAATTACAACTCAGCTATTGTTTATCTTGGCAATCTCTATGCAAGTCTTACTTGGAAGACAAGACGTTTGTTTTATATACATAAAACTTAAGACTCTGTAAATGCACATTGAAGTTGCGATATTGCGATATTTTTTCATTGAAGTGAATTCTTTGCGTTTTAATTATTGAACATCAACTCTTTCATTATGACAAGCATATTAGTCAAAATGTTTGAGAACATCCCTCCGTCTGCGACAAGCAACATGGGTTTTGCTGATTTAATTAAATACAATGATTAAAGAGCCTTACAGTAGTAAAATATCTGAATGGTTTTGAGCCATCTTTAGAACTTTGTCATGAAAGGACACTCCTTTATCCTTAAAAAGGGGAAAACGGTCAAATGGTTCATTTGAATATCACCTTTTCAGTGTAACTCGTGTTTCTAGTTGCAAGAAAAAATCTTTTACATGAGGTCTTCGGCGATTTATGTGAAGCAGCTTTCACATACACTCTCATTTTCAACATTTTGGAAGATATCCTTTATAAACAGTAGTGACCATGCTTACTTAAACGTGAATTTCTTTTTTAGGACAATCGGAAAAAAATCCTGGAATTTTTTGTGATCAGTGGTTCTTTGATAGAACTTTTCAACTGTGAAAAAATATAATTAAAAATTTTACACTCATTCTGATAAACTGTTTATTTCTGTGTTATTGAAAGACCCTCGTAAAATTTTAGTAAATGTGCCTGCTTATAAAATCTTTTTTCTCAGTGGGAGCAGAGCAGCCAACAAATTTCGAGTTACACAAAAATAGCACTCTAAAAGAAAAGGACGCAGTATTTTTGTCTTGTTCTGCAAATGTCGGAAACCCTGGTGGATTTGTTGCTATATGGAAGCTAAATAAGTTGTCAAATAAACTGGTTCTTTTGAATCGGTCAAGTGAAGTAAATGAAAAGACTGAAAATTGTACAGCGATTGCAAACTTCAACATAACTTACAGAGTTTCCTGGGATGACAACGGTGTGATTTTCAGATGCTCCTCACAAAATAGACAAACACAAGAGCCTGCTCCTTATAAAGACACAACAGCAATTGATGTTCAATGTAAGTGATACATTCCTGAAATGGTTATGTGCTACTTGTCTATATTTATATATGTAAATCGATCATCGCTGTTTTATGAGGTACTGCCTTTGGTTTAAAGGCGTAGAAAAAAAAAACTGTAGTATATATTCGAGTTCTATATATGTAGAAATTTTAGCGATTTGTCCTTTGACATTAGTATTTCATCTTTAACGAGATTAAATGTAATTTTAGCGATTTAAAATGCTCACTTAAGAGTCTATTACAAATATAACGCAATTAATTATAACCGATATTTAATCAAAACGATCTCAGCAGTTTCAATAATAATGCCAAAAGTA
This sequence comes from Saccostrea cuccullata, assembly GCF_032062105.1. Taxonomy (NCBI): domain Eukaryota; kingdom Metazoa; phylum Mollusca; class Bivalvia; order Ostreida; family Ostreidae; genus Saccostrea; species Saccostrea cuccullata. The sequence goes on along the minus strand of NW_026926635.1, from coordinate 9,111 downwards.
ATTCCTCGATAAAATTCTGTTTATAAGATGTTATAGCATTTATTGTTATGTTGCAGATGGACCGTCGAATATTACAATGCATAGCTCTACCCCTGATCTTGATCTATTTATCGGAGAAAGTCTTAATCTTACATGCAGTTCTGATGGAAATCCAGTCCCTCGTTTCGAATGGAAATTCAATTCCAGCGACATTTTAATCGACGACAGACACACCCTCACTAGGGACAATAGAACGCTGCGTCTCATGAACGTGAATTTAGATAACAACGGCATTTACATTTGTGTTGCCTCAAATTTAATTGATGGTGAAATAACGAAGGTGTCTTCACATCTAACACTAAACGTCCGACAAAGAGAGCCAGTACCAACACACCTGTTTTCCTGTGCAGAAAGTCCGTGTGGAATAACCGAAAGTTGCACAGAAAGTAACGGTAGACCAGCCTGTACCATAAACATTTGGAGTCCTATCTGTTTCTTGTTCGTATTTCTTACGATAGTTTTTGTGGTTTCAACTGCTATTTTGATAATTAAACAGAAAAAAAAAATTAAGAAGCAGCAAAATTTTGAAATTTGGGTAAGTAAAAAGTTTTAAATCTGTTTTTATTCGAAATTTTAGTATGACATCATCTTTTGTTCTTTTAATACATTATTCTTATTGAAAGCCCAAGACAGACCAGTGAGCTACCTGAAACTCTCCAATAAACTAAAAAAAAAACCCCAAACCTGTCCAACGGCTGTTCAACAGGTCTTTCATAAAGAATGGACAGTTTTTGACATTTAAACTTAACTCATTGACATGTAAATGAAAAAGATTTTTTAAAAGAGAAAACAACAGTGAAAACAAAGCAGAAAACTAGCCGAGCCTCCATTTCAAAAATCTATAGTCAATTGTGCATGTGAGTTTATATATATTATTATAACAATAACTTGATCCCAAGGGTCGTATCACGTCGAGTTGACAGGCGCGGATCATCAGATCTAACGAGACGCGAAGCGTCGAGTTTGATCTGATGATCCGCGCCTGTCAACGAGACGTGATACGGCTCTACGGATCAAGTTACTGTTATAATGATAAATTTATTATATACCCCCTTATAACTAGCTAAATATAGCAGAATAAAACTTTAGAGATCAATTGTATAATATTTATCCATAAAACACAGCATAATAACAAGGGACTTTTTAACGCGCAAGAAAAATAACGTCATGTTTTTGCGTACTACGTCATCAGTTTCAGAGAGTGGTGATATGGGACTTTCTCTATGGCAAAAAATGAGTTATACAAAAAGGGACTTAAAGCTTTCTTCAAGTTGCGAAAAGACTTCCTTAGCTTAAATCCTGGGATATCCACTAGCCTCAATGTCTTTGATCACACAATTAAGCCTATATTACTTTATGGCTCAGAAATATGGGGAATATTTAATGTTGATAATTCAAAAATAAAGCAATCTAATCAAGTCTTGATGCAGCTATGCTACAAAAACTTTACTGGAGAAAATTTACACATCAAGTTCTGTAAAACTATATTAGGTTTGAATAGGAAAAGTATGAACCATGCTTCTTTTCAGAACTAGGCAGATATCCTTTACACTATGATATTATCAACAGGTTACTTAAATACTGCTACAGATTAGAAAATTTAAAATCAGATTTTCCTTTACTAAAAGATGCATTTATATGTGGTAAGGAACTTCATTTTGCCCCAAAAACAACATGGTACTCCTCAACAGAAAAATTATTAAAAATTCTTGATATCCCAAACATAATGTCCTATACTAAGAGTAATTTTATGAATTCATTGAAACAATCCATGAATAAAAAATACTCACTTGATTGGCAACACTTAAATGAAACACTAAAAGAGGGCAAACTTGTCACTTATTTATTTCTGAAGAACAATTTTAGACTGGAAAAATATCTAGTTTTATTAAAACCTGAATACAGAAAGCCAATTTGCAGATTACGTGTATCAGCACACAGGCTATTCATAGAATTGGGCAGATATAATAACACACCCAGATCAGAAAGAATATGTAAAAATTGTATGCTTAATCAAATTGAAGATGAAAAACATTTCCTTATTCACTGTAGCAAATTTACAAAGGAAAGAGAAGAGCTATTTAACCTGATCTCATCTAAAGTAAAACATTTTACAGAATTGCCTGATAAGCAAAAATTATTCTGGATTCTAAATTGTGAAGAATTAGATATACTAAATTCTCTTGGAAATTTTTTACAAAAAGCATTACCATAAGTTTTAGGAATATGACTTAATAATGTATGCATAGATAAATGATGTACTGTATTAGTGTATATATACCTATAAAACAATTCTTATGTACTGTACATATAAAATATTTTGGGTATTCCCCTACTTGTATATGTCTTTCCTATCAATCAAGCAACCCTTTCCCTCATATGTATATGTATATTGTATTGCATGTGTATGATAATCATTATATACATTTTAACAATGTACTTTCTTTTTGCTCCACGAGGGCCCTTAATTGGTCAATAAATTGAATTGAATTGAATTGAATTGAATTGAATATGGATTCAGAAAACCACAGTGTGGTGATCCGGAAAATCGGATCAAACTCTGTAAAATTAACAGTAACAAAACAAGGAAATTGATGGGTATACAATAAATAATTAGACAGTATGATGGATATTTTCCAAATGTTAGAAACCAGTCCATTTTAACCTTTTTATGGAAACTTTATCACAGAAACCGTCAACTGAAGGTCTTTTTGATAAAAGTTCAAAATGGTGGCGTTGGGATTTTAGAAAACAAACACAATCTATTCAAAAAATTATGTTAATTTATGCAATTTTAGAGAAAAAAAGTCTTGTTTAACATTAAGATTGAAGTAAATTATATAAGCATGAGAAGGACACATGCACTTGTACCATTGTGTTCGAATACTTATAAATTATGTTACCGTGATGCTAATTTTTTTTTATTTTCTTATTTATCATATAAATTTAAATGTATTATTGTTATAAAAAAATTCATAGCCTTCAATGTTTTTTTCAGATGCCATCTTTCGATGGATTGTCATACTGGACATGTACAATATGAGGTTTTGAATGCAACAGTAACAGTGAACACAACAGGATCAAGTGGCACTGAGAATAAAAGATATGAAGTTTTAAATTCCAGGGAACAAATGAGCAAAATAGGAGAAAGAAATACAATGAATACAGAGTACGAAACCTTGAAAAGAGAAACGAGCGTTTCAAGACAAAATGATGCTGAGAACGAAAGATATGAAGCTTTAAACAAAACTGAAAACCAGTGTGTTTTTCATTTTAAAAACTTATTTTTATTGGGATTTTGTAATTTATGTAAAAATCTTTTTAATGTTACATTTTTATTCGGATGAGACGTATAAACATTAGCCAAAAGGACCTTGAAGAAAGGTGGTATCAGGTGCCATGGCGGAGTGAGCATCCCCTGTCGATCGGTCACACTGTCATGATCGAGAGAAACTGAGAAAAAAGAAGACTAATAAGTGTGTGAATAATGTACCAGTCAATTGTTTGAAAAATGTCAGTCAGCATTTGCCTCAACGATTGGTTGAATTTGCTGACAGGATCATTGTTTAGAAAAAAAAACTTGTAAAATTACTTCAAATAAGACTTTTGTTATCCTTGTTTCATCTTGTGAATACATGTACCTTACTTCGATATAGAAGTTGTTTACTTTTATGCTTTTATGTACCGAATCAACAGAGAGAATTAAGAAAAGTGTTAACGATTTAAAAATAAATGGTAATAAATGTCAATTGATAATACGTCGTCGATATATCTAAATGTCGAGTTGAAGGACACAGCAGTATGTATTTTCTTCTTTTTCTGTAGATTTAAAAAAAAAAATTAAATTCTCCTTCATATGAATACCAACTAGGTCTACAAATTATGCAGCGATGTTGTTGCCTATTGATTGAAGTGCATGCGTATAGGTAATCGTTATTTTTATTATAATGAAGGATTTGGAGAGAACAAACAGTATTCAAGATCAAAGTCCATAAAACAATACAAAATAGGAGCACAGACCTCCAAAACATCGGACGTGGGATCAGGTGCCATGGAGGAGTGAGCATACCCTACCAACCGGTCACTCCCGTCGTGTGCTCCTTGTCATGAATGAGAAATAACGAAAAAATCCGTTGCATTTCAGTGTAAATAATGGATAAACAATTAGTATGAAAAAGGTCAGTTAGTATTTAACACAATGATAAATTGTATTTGCTGACAAGGTCATTGTATCGACCACAGAACTTACGAAATAATGACTTTAGACGAGACAGCTGATATTCTTGTTTATAAATAACACAAAGCGCAGCTGTTGCTTTTCAGCAGAAATAACACCCATCAGGTAGACAATTTTTCTTCTTCATTGTTAAACTGTTAAACATTTTAAAATGAATTATTTGCAATATTGTGAAAACTAACACTAGTATATATATTCATTATATATTATTCGTTAAAAGCTTCTTTAAGATTTTTTCTATTCCTATAACAACAAAGTTGTTATGGGTTGTTAGCATTACTCGTGTGTATTCGTGTCCTTCTCTAAAATAATGTTATAAACAAGATATGCTCGGAACGTCTTTTGACTAGAATATGCTGCTTCAATTTTCTACTTACTTGGTATAAATAGGCTATAAGTTTGGGAAGACGTATTTACTATTCTTTGAATATTTAAATCAACTAAAGATTTCTTGAGCAGTGACTCTTCCCTCAGTGAAACGTACAGTGACATACATGCAATCAGCAATAGAAAATCGAATATATATAAAGCACTCAAAATGACTAAGGATACGAACAATAAAAAATGTAGATTTCCTAGACAACTTGTTCCTTCCTCAGGACAAACGAAAGAGTTAAGAAGTCATTAATACAACTAGCATATCTTCTACACCAAAAACTAAATATTTAAAGTGTTGCACGTTTATTCGTTTAATTTGAAGTTTCTAAACAGTTTCACCCTTCGGGTAGTCTGAAAAATCTGACGTTTTTCTTGCTTTTTAACGATTTTGATATTTTACATGCCAGGAAAACGTCAGAACCGGCGCCATTACAAAAACCGGGAATTTCACCGTTTCCACCCGAAGTTGATTTTCTATACTTGGGAACCGAATTAGACGCCGAAATCACAATTTATTAATGGCACAATGCTTCTAGAACTCACCAATATATGAATAGAAATTACCACTCCACATTCCAAATCAGAACTTACACGATTTACAAATGCACGAAATGAAAACAAATCTCAACACTCAGATAAAATGTGTTCATCGGATTATATTATTTCATAAACAGTACATAAAAACGATGTTGGTGAGGACTAAAGGTGTAGTACTATTGATAAAATGTGAATTCAGTATTTAATTCGGTTTACCAGTATCGAAAATCAACCTCTGAATGCCGCCTCCGGTTGGAGGCGGCGATTTCCCAGTTTACGTAATGGCGCCGGTTCTGACGTTTTCCTAGCATGTAAAATATCAAAAACGAAAAAAAGCCAAGAAAACGTCAGATTTTTCGGACTACCCTTTGGGTGGAATGTCTTCGGTCTCTGCATCAAGAACTTCTTGCTTTTTCCCTAAGCGTCTGTCCATCTTGGATTATGGTCAATGACCATTACTGTCATGTCCTCCCATTTGTGACCTTCAAGGCTGAAATGTTCCCCAACGGGTTCATTGATTTTTTTGTTCACCCGATCTATGTTGACCTTTTGCAAAATGAAATGCTTCTGTGGATCGATTTCCAGCGCAAACATGGTGCAGAAGATTCACGAGAAGCAGGAACGCTAAAGGTCAAGGGCATAAATTGGTCGAATAGTGATTATTGACCCTTCTCTGGAGATTTTCTATTTTCAAAACATACTGTTTTTACAACTTTGGTACAGCTGAGATAAATGCAGTTGTTTGTTTGACAGGACAAATTCTCTAATATTTTTTAGCTGCGGCCTTTAACGGACTGTTAAAACTGTCTGTGTCAGAGCTTTACTCACAGAAAATATTTCTTCTGTCAGGGCAAGTTTTGAAGCCTCCGTTAGGTAATGGATTGCTCAGTCTGGTTTTTATTACCAAATCCTTAGGTTCCTCGAGAGTCCTTATGCAGCAAATGGATGTTTCTTAAAGACCTCTTTCATTCGTTTATTTTAGTGGAGAATTGGCAGTATGTCACTTAGGTTCTTTAGGATTGGATGTTACAAGAAATTATATTGATACCAATAATGAATTATCAACAATTTTGGTTTCCGAAATTTTGAAATTAAAAAAATGTCTAAATCCATTTTTTGAAGATTTCAAAATAATTTATCAATTAATAAGATGTAAACAGTCATTTGTTAAACGAAAAAAATAAATCAGTATCTTTGATTTGAATTCAAACTATTATGAGCATAAACAATATATACTAACATATTGAAAATGAAATTTTCCTGTCTATAAATTCATAATGTAAAAATCTACGGTTTATGTTGATATAAAAGCTCTCATACGAAAAATAGAATCTTACAATCAATAAATAATGAAGCATTTTGTAGGTTCATCGTTCTATACTTTTCAGACAAATATCGACAGAAAGTGAGCACAGGTGTTCACAGTGTCATCAATACCGAATAAAACCTTTCAAACAAAAACAAACCAGCAGAAACTTTATGCTAGATACATTTAGTTCAAAAATAATATTTGAAGAATTAACTTCCAACATTTTTCTTTTAAAATGTATTTCTCTGAATTTAAACTTGTCAACATTGCTTTCGACAAGGTAATGAGGTCATGAATGTTGGTAACTAAGAGAAAGCCTTGGCACAACAAATGTGCTTATGTTCTTATTCGAACAATCTCAAACGAACATAAAATATTTACCAGCCTTATTCAAAATCATAACAACACTGATTATGGGTAAATGCTCCAAGACTTGCGCATTTATTAACATATAAATTACATAGAACACGCGAATATCTGCCTCGCTTTCCTGAATATACATGTAACTTGATTACGTAGATCTACAACATAAAGGCATTTCAATAATTAAACATTTTCAATTCATATTATAATATAAACATACCAATACCCGCTGAACTAAATAATATATAAAATGGAGGGTGGGTGGGCGGGCGTAATGCGTGTGAAAAGCGCAAAGTCTTGAGGTCGAATGACTATAAAAATCACAGAGCATGCCAGTCATGCTCTACATAACCCGTTTAACAAGTATTACTACGCGTTACCTCTTACACCCTATAAATAGCAACCACGTGTTCGATATAAACAAGTTAGATTTATCAACCTGCAATAAATATATTTATGTTCTTATTCGAACAATCTCAAACGAACATAAAATATTTACCAGCCTTATTCAAAATCATAACAACACTGATTATGGGGAAATGCTCCAAGACTTGCGCATTTCGAATGTTACAAAGAAAGGGTAAAATAAAGAAAAATGCAATTAATGATACACACAAATATTTTATGATCAAATGCCCAGGCACTTTGACACAGACAATAGTGATTGTACATTTTCATGAACGTAACCGTCTTTTGCATTGTCTGAACGCCACCTGCCGTGTTTCTTAAACAGTCTGTCACTTACACCAGCATTAGCAGCTGCAGTAGCGCCCCCAGACCTAAGACTCTGAAGACCAAATTTCGATTTATCCACCCCACAGGTTTGCAAAGTTAGATTTATCAACCTGCAATAAATATATTTGTAAAACATGAAAACCAAAACAACATGGTTTCAAAGTATTAAAGTTTTTTTCAAAATAAGTCAAAACCAAAGTCAGGATTAAAGGTCAAATTTGTATTGTTGGTACACAAAACATATTGTCAGATATAATAAACATAATGCAATTTATTTCACTACAAAATAAATCCGATTATTATAGCAATGACAACATTAGTTCACTTAACATTTGCCTTCATTGTCTATGATAATAAACAACTTAATACAAGAGGTCTAGCACCAAATACTTCAGCTCAAAGGTTTATAAATGTTTATACTGAAAGTGATGTCTTATCACAAGGATTAACACAATTGTACTATGAAGCTCTATGAAAGTTTAAGTGTATCAAAGTAGGTCAAACTCTATAGGGTCAAAAGATGAAATATATTGATAGTTCACCCTCAAAAGATCTTTTCACAGGGATTACAGATGAAGGATATAAAATCCCTAGCTTCAAATAATCAACACTTAAGGAGGAACAGGACCTTTAGCTGAAAAAATTCCTGTCAATGAATTTTTTCCGTATTTTTCATATTACTAATTTAATATGTACTTGACATTTTAAAACGGTCCTATCATGGGATTTCTTGACTTATTTAAAAGATATCGCCCCACAAATACCGCCCTGTTTAGAATTTTTATGGAGTTTAGATACTTCATGTTTACGGGGCCATAATGGAGTCCAAAATGCGAAATTTTACGCACAGACGATAAGTATGTATGGCACGCCAAATTCACAAAAATGAGATAATCATAGTTTCACAATCGATAAACTAGGTTTATCGGTTGTAAACTATAGTTTACGGACTGTAAACTATAGTTAACAACGTTAATCTAAATTTTACATCTGTAAACTATAGTTAACCCGATAATCTATGTTTCACAACCGTAAACTATACTTAACACCGAAAACTATCATTTGCGATTGCAAAACATAGATTTTCTGATAAATACAGTTTCACGATTTGTAAACTATAGTTTACAAACCGTTAACTATAGTTAACGATCTGATAAATATAGTTTCACGATTTGTGAAACTATGATTTACAACTCTTAACTATAGTTAACGATCGTAAAATATAGTTTACAGATGTGAATCTATGTTTATCAACAAAATCTATTGTTAACGTTTCATTACAGACAGATAAACTTAGATTATCATTCGTAAACTATAGTTAACAACCGTTAAATATAGTTTTACAGATGAAAACTATAGTTAACGAATCGTTAACTATAGTTAATCGGACTTAACTCAATATGAGTTAAGTCATGTTATGGAAACAAATAGAGCTATAGTATAGCCCAAGAAGGATAACTCTCACTCAAATTCACATTCATTTACCCACATCTATTAGACATGCGCATTTAGC
>NW_026926634.1:0-27922 GCF_032062105.1 Saccostrea cuccullata | reverse complement strand
ATGGGAAACAATTTGCTTAGTCGCTCTAGATAATTTAATGTAAAATTTGATATAAATGTAAGATTGTTGTGTAAGGGTACATATTAGCTACATATAGTCGAAATGTGTTTACAGATAGTTCTAATTTACATTCATTTTGCATAGGTTTTACTAAAACTAGTCGATTAATTGTACATTATAATATATGATACGTAGGTAAGTTTGTGAGAATGAGTCCGTCATTCATTTTGTTTACCTCGCAATTGCTTCGGACTTACAGGTTTCCATAGTTTTTTCAACATAAATCGATGTTGTTTTTTATCTATGGTTTTTCCTGGGCGGCGAGGGAAGCATAATTGTGTTCATACATACATTATATTACGTTTTTAATCAGTGAAGTGAGGACATATAAAAGCATTGTGTTAAAATGCATTTTGTACTGTTATGTGTGATTAATAATAATTTTGATATATTGTAGAAGGAAGGTAGAGAATCGGTACCATTGAAGACTTGTTTTTTGTAAATGTATACGTCTAATAAATACTGGCAAGCAAGCGCTTCCATTTCCTATAGAGACAAGTGTTCTTGTTTTGATTGTAAATAATTTATGTTCGTTTGAGTGAAACGAATTAGAACATAAAGCATAACACTAAAGGTATCACGTCAACTTCTTCTGAAAATATTACAGTAATAGGTAAGTATAAGATTATGCTGAAATATAAGTATAAGATTATGCTGAAATAAATGAAAAATCATTAATTTCATCCAGTTTTAAGTTTTTCGTCGTAAAAATTTAAGTTCAGAATGATATTGGCCATTGGATTTTAAAAGAAAGCACTAATTTAGTTTGAAAGTTATTTTATTACGTTATTTAGCACAATCTAATTAAAGTCAGATTTCTTAGATTCGTGTGGTATATTCTTTGAGTTAGGCATACACAGAGTGTATACGGCGCTGATCTTAGAAGTCTGATTTCAATCAGATTGTTATGAAACATGTTTTTGCTCTGTATTCAAGTATTGTATGATCAACTATAATAATAAGTCTTATTTTTTACAGATCCTTCCATCACAACACCACGTAAAACACCAGGTAAAACTTGAGTAATTCTTTAACACAGTTTTCTTTTGAAACCTTAAAATATTCAAATCATTATATTTCAATGAATATGAATTATAGATAAAATAAATCTTACAATTTTAAGCAGTTCTCTGTGTGCATGTATTTTGAATGTGGTGTTGGTTGCTTGCAATTGCATTGTGTATCATTAGAGGAAAAAAAACTTGTCTACTGTAAATACATTTCTTAATGAGCAATAAACTCTAACGGGAGTGGAGAAGAATGCAGCAGATCAGAGATGGATTCGAACCCAGGCCCCCTGAAACTGCGGATAGGTGCTCTACTGAATGAACTATAAGGCCACCGGCCATCGAACCCAACTGAATGCCACATACCTCCCTCCTTATCGGTCTTCAGTCCAACTAAGGATTATCCTTGGCAACCCTCTCACCTATCAGTTCCAGGGCATGGCATGGACGAAATGTAACGTGAGAGAAAAAAATGCAGCGGACAAGAAAGGGATTTGAACCCGGGTCCCCTGCAACTCCGGTCAGGTGCTCTACCGAATGAGGTATCTGGCAAACGGCGATCGAACCCGACTGACCGTCACATATCTTTTGAATTACTGTTTATGCTTCAAACGAAAAAACATGTAATCGAAATTCGCAGGGGGAATAAGGAAGCATACAAAATATCCTACCTTGACTAAATCAGTGCTACATTATGACGTCATAATAGGCGAGATTTTAGAACACAAGATTTTTGTAATATTGGTATTTAGAGATGTAATTTAACTCTAGAAAATAAATAGATACGTGTAAACATTAAAAAAAAATGTTCTTATTTCGTTATGATGTATTCTGTCATTTTGATTAAAATCTACCACCGATGACGTCATATGTGTACATCAAGTAACTTGGGAATTGATCATGTCGTGTAAAGAGAATTTGGCTATGACGGCATAAACATAGATACATAAAATAGAGTTTAATAGCAAATATCGTGATTATTTTGTGAAATTCATATGGAGTTCAGTTAATAAAACAGGTATGCTAATTTTTATTTATCGATAATATTCTCTTTCGAAGACAGTCAGCTATATACGTATTCCGGTCGGCCTTTCCTCTGTCAATTGTAACAAAAATAATGCAAAAGAACAACAATAAGCTGTATATTTCAAAACATAAAATTTGTACAGATGGAAAGTTTGCATCCTAAAATACTTGGAAAGTGCTGCTAGAATCCCTAGTTGAGCATGGTTTTACGAGAAATCTCGTTTCATATGTAAAAAATTCAAAACATCGGTTAAGGTTTCGTGCGAATGTGTGGAATAATTATTTTACTGACGGGATTGTGGGATTCTAGCAGCACTTTTTAGGCAAAATAGATGTTTTTCAACTACATTATTTACTCAAAAATTTTTTTAAACTCCGGGGTATTGTTGTTCTGGTCGCTTTTTTATTAAGGAAAATTTGGCTATAAATAGAAGTCACGTGATGCCGTGGTTGTGCTGCACGTCGTTGCGTTAGACACTCTTTTATCTTTATGCAATAGATAATAGTAGTTTACGCTTATCAGCGGTTTTGGTAAATTATCAAACTAAATTTTCTTTAAAATGTCGGAATTTCCCGAAAAATGACTTATATGCTTCCTTAACATACCCGCGTTATACAAGCAGGATTTTTAGTCATAATATACACCTTAGCATGAAAGACATCTTTACCGAAACACTAACAATTAGGTGCAATAAAACTGTATATCTCAATATTCTTTATGTTAAATATTTAAAAAATGTTTTTAAAAAACACAAATGTCTAGTTAAATATTGATTCCTTTCTGCATTTCAAAAAACAATCTTTTTTTATATTCCGGTTGTGACTTTTAAATTAAGGTTTATGTGAACATTTTATTGAGTTGTGTCTATCCTCCTATAACGCCAAAACCCGTAACTAACTTAAACTCATACCCAATAGAACGATATCTTTTGGCTTTTCAATAGGTGAAATAATAAACATTGTTAAGTCAAACAAATTAAAAAGATGTATATTCTTTTTATCAAATCAATTATTCAATCTTTAACAAATGTTGACAAGAGCAATGACTCCTTCTCATCTATCTTCATTCAGAAAGTTTCTTTATTGCACTTCTGAGATAAAACAGTTTTCCTGATATTCACAATTAAAAGTATATCATAAGTAGCAAGTAATACAGAACTTTCAGCATCAGATTTATGCATTTGATCCAGTGTTTACATAGTTTATAAATTAATACAATATACAAAAAAGTACTATTTCTTAAGCTTGATGTTGAAACAAACTTCTGTTTATTCAGGTCTACCATCTTAAATAATATAGCATCGTATACATTTTTTTTCATAATTGATAAATTTAACTACAGTGTATATTAAATGAAATTATATACACCTTTTGAACTCTGAACCATTATAATTGTGAAGGTGGAAAGACCTTAATATTCTAATGTTTGTATCTATTGTAGAATCAACAACAGTAACCGCTCTAAGTAAGCATCTCATTTGGTTTATTTTTTCCTTAGATTTAGATTTCATTTTATTTTTATTTGAATACATTCAGTGTTGAAATTAATCTTTATTAGAATGATCAACAGACATTTATATAATATTTTGTTAATTTAAAAAGTGACATACTTTTATTTAATCTATGACTGAGATTTTTTTTTCTTTACAGGTGGCAGGGGTAACACAGGAGGAGCCGCCTCACTAGAAACCAAACTTCTATCAACTACATGTATTGTCATTATGTTGTCAGTCTCTCTAGTTTATATCTGATTCTCAGTAAAACCACAGATTTGAAGTTAATATTTTCTCATTTTTTCTGTATAATATCACGAATTATATATTTTATAGCATATCACACAAAAATCAATTAAAAATCTTATTTCATTTAAAAGTTAAAAAACTTTAATTTTTTTGGCGGGTTTGATTGACACATCCTTGCACTTTCACAAATTTTAACTTCATTTTTAATCCTTAGGAAAAGCGGCAATTTTGATGTGTTTTAATGAGAAATATTCAAACTTTTATCAAGAAAAAATTTTTTCATTCTCTAGTTTATATCTAATTCTCAAAACACCTTCACAAATATCTATCAACTAAGAGATGTACAGAGTTTAGCAAATCAGCACACTGGTGTTATGTACACAGTTTTTGAAAACAGTCAGTTCTCTCTATTGTTTATATCTAGATTCTCTGGGTGCGTTCAATCGTCACAGTCTGCTTACCACAAGTGCACGGACTCAATATATTGTGTGTTTGTTTCTCTAACGTTATATCTGAATTTTCTGGATTATAGTATTAATATTTTTCATTTATACAAAACACTTTTCCTAAGGATTAAGAATAAAATTAAATTTGTGAGAGTGCAAGGATATGTCAATCAAACCCGCCGAAAAATTTGAAATTTCAATATCTTTAAAACGAAATCAGATTTTTGATTAATTTTTGTGTGAAATGCTATTAAAATATATAAGTCGTAATATGATAGATAAAAAAAATAACTTCAAATCTGTGTCCAAGTACCTTTAAAACCAAACTTCTATCATTTACGTCATTATGTTGTCAGCCTCTCTAGTTTATATCTGATTTTATATGCGATTTAACATTTTAGTAGCATAATCAATGATAAATTTAAACCTTATCATTTGGATTTATGACTCTCTAATCAATGTCTAATATCAAAAGTTACATTAAAGACAATAAAACTGTTTAATCATATATAAAGATTACAGAAAATCAATTTAATTCAGGTAACATATTTTTAATGTTTTTAATTATTTTTAATGAATATCATATATTGTGCCATACATGCATAAATTTGTCATTTTTCTTTTCAAGTTGTAGCTTTTTGTTCTTAAAATAAATTGTATCTTTGTTTTTGTGACTTATTTCAAGTGCATAAATTTGTCATTTTTCTCCGTGATCAAGTTGTAGCTTTTTGTTACATTAATAAATTGTATCTTAAAATGTTTTCCTTCGCCATGACTTTGATTTCAGGATAGTGACATTGCATATATGTTACTACCAGTCATTTTTCCCTTCACCGTTGCGGTACATTAACAATATACAATCAATCAATCAATCAGTAGTGACATTGCGTTACTACCAGTATTGTTGCGGTCTAACAATTCATATGTTGGCTCGACAGGCCGATCATCATTGAACTTGTTATATTGATTTGATTAACATTTCTTTTTTCGGACTTTTTATCAGTTATAAATATAATATAGAAAGATATTTCTAAGGGTTATACCAATACAGTTTGTTAAATCAATTAGATTTTAGCACTCATTATAAAACATAGAACAAAAACAGCTGAAGCATGTAGTTCTCAAAATATCGACTGCTATTTATTAATAAAAAAAGGTTTCGATTTTGTTCTCGTTGCTTACCAATTTTTTGTATTGATAATAAGCCGCGATTTGAAAATAAGACGGTTTTGAAAATAAGCCCCTACTTTCTTACCAAAACTTAGAATTAGTCGCGGCTTATTTTCAAGGTTTTAGGGTATTCAGCATCCCATCTTTAAGTATATTTGAAATAAATTAAGGCTCATATAGTTATAAATCAATCTATGTTTCATTGATTCAGGTATAATATCTACACCGATATTTTGAGGGAAATGATTTTTGTAATTAACCGTAATTAATCGAATAGATGTGTTGTTTTTTATTTGAATATACCTAAATTCCTTGACCAAAGGATACACCTTGTCAAGTTTTGTTAAAAATGGTCCAGTCGTTCTGGAAAAGATGAGCCATCGACGACAACAATGACGTCAGACAATGCAACGACCATAATTTGATCAGAAAAGTACACTAGTACTTGATTTTAAATAGGCACGAGTATTCTAAAAACTGTTAATTTATTTAATAATCCGTACAACTTTTCAATCAACTGGAAAAAAAATATATCAGCGGATTGCACTTCGGATGTCCTTTAAATAATTTTACTTCAGGAAACCGTATTTAGCAAGTTATTACATATGACATCATCATTATTTTCCAATGCTATCGTGGAAGCGAGGGGCATTAAATCTCATTCGTCTGTCCGTTTGTCTAGCTGTCCGTCCGTCACCATAACTTTAACCTAGGTCATGACTTTTAAATGAGAAGAAAAGGGGCTTTCATATTTCATACCGTATAAGTGGAAATTTTAGCGAGACGCAAATTTAGCGATTTCTCTTAAAAAATGATAACTTGTTTTTAGCGAGGGGTAATTTTAGCGATTTTAAGATGCTAACTAAAGAAGATACTGCAAATAACATGCAATTAATTTTTAGCGACCTCAGGACCCTCCCTAATAATGCCAAAATTAAATCCTCGCTAAAATTTCTACTTATACGGTATATATAAATCACTTGTGACAAAATCTTTGGTCTCTACAATGTTTGCTTGCCCTCTCCCAACTTAGGGTATAATTATTGGGTCAGTAGGTAGGTAAAAAATCTTTTTTCTGTAGATTTCATTGTATTTGTTGACGGGCTTTGTGGAATAAAGAGAAAAAATTTGTAGTGTCCAGGTTTTTAGAAAAAAACGTTTTAATCGGGCCATTTTATTCAATCGGTCGGAAGAGGGCAACCAAACAATTTTTTTTATAAATGGACTAGGAAGCAACTTTAGGAATAATTTTCACACAAGAGATCATGAAAATGGTAATGAATCTTTTAGTAAAAAAAAAAAGAATTTTAAGTAATATTGCTTTTTTAAAAAATTGTACCTGTTAATAAGTTTTAAGGCTGAAATTTAAAAAAAATAAAAATCAGTTTGATTAAGTATTCTAATGAAACATTCCAAATATTTCCAAATTCTAAAAATCTCAATCATTACATAGAGAGTGTTTCACAACAAAAACATGCCTATTAATATGGTAATTTTTTTTCTGTTACATAAATGTCTAAAGCGCTGTCATAGAAGCGTAATTTTGGCGTGAACGGCTCCTTCGTAGTTTCTGTGTGTAGAGATGCTTCAGTGTTCGACATGTAAGATGCCCTCTGAGATTTATTCCTTTCATGGTATGGCATTTGTGATCCATATGATCAATAAAAAGGGTATGAACTTATATTTATTGGATATTATGAAGAGTAAAAGATATAGTCCATAACATTAGTTAAAAATATGAATGCAGAGGATTACGTTGAGTGATGGGTATGCATATTTACAAATTCATGAATATTTACAAAATTCATACGGTAAGCAAGAAGACTAAAAATATGTCGTAATTTGTTCATGTTTTCATTATTTAGTAATAATGGTACAGTGTACTACTAACATATATTTTTCTCGTTGGTATATCAGATATATAGATCTATATACATCTCGCAATGTTGGTGTGTGGAATGTCTGCCGACTTACATGTAGATGATAAGTATTTAGTATGGAACACCGCAGGAATATCAAAAACAATAAAAGACGAATATTTCCAGGGTCTGATCAATATACAAGTACTATATCCAAACCAGTTGAAAGTCAGAAATATATATTCAGCATACGGTATATCTTGACTTAAAGTAAATAAAGTAAAGTATTTGAAGTATACACTATTTTTCTTATACAAATACGTTTGTTTAAGCCTTTATTTATTCATAATCTTAAGATTGTAAATATTTCACCCCATATATTTCTGGCGTGCATGTTTAAAATTGGTTGCTCAAAGAGGAAAATTCACTGCTTTGCCCTACAAGATGGAGGCTAATGGGAATAACTCCGAGGCAAAATATGTCATAAGAAAACCCTCTATTAACTTGATATATGAAAAGAAATTTAGCTATCCAAAATCAACATGATGGTTCAAAACACAAGCCCTTGTTCTGTAAAAAAAAATGTGTAAATATTATTTTACTATGAGTTAGAAATTTATTACCAAAACAAGTGCCTTTGGTTTAGACAGGGAGTCGAAGTCCCCGTAGGCTAATTGATTCTTGAGATTTTGATAAAGTCATTTTATCATTGCCGTTGTAATTTAATGTAAGGTCATTAACCTTAGTGTCATTTGAAAGAGTTTAATTATTGGAGTAAGCATATCAAATAAAAAGTCCCTTTTATAAGTCTATCTTTTTTGGTTCAAAAGTTATGACAATAGTTCGATAAATCTATTTCAAGCGGTCATTACTCTTGGTGTATTTGGAAGAGCTCAATTATTGGAGCAAGCATACTAAATATGAGGTTGATATCTCTCATGGTTCAAACGTTGTGGCGAATGTGAAAGTCAACAACAGATGAACAAACAGACAGACGGGACAAAAACAATATACAGCCACGATCCATCGATCAGGGCGCATAAAAATCAACTGTGACCGAAATCAAGTGTTCCAAAAACGAAGACAAGGTTATTTTACCATAAAAAAAATTCATTGCAGTACTAGTATTTTTTTTTAATTTTAAGAAAGAAAATGTTTACAAGACTTTAATGCATATTTTATACTCTTCTGGCAAAATGTACTCTCCATTATGAAAAGATTTAAGCTATTGTACTTAACACTTTTATAAGGTTTTTTTTTTTTTTAAAGACGTTATGGCAAATAGCATCTTGTCATGAATCATGACCAGGTTTTCGTATTTCCTATTTTTTTTTACTAATGCTTAAATTACAAATTTCTTTGTAGATGGTCATGGATACGCTTTCCTTTCTGCAAGCTATCGCTGTTTTTGTATTTTTGGCACATACAACGAATTTACGTGAGTATAAAATTAATAATATTTCGCTATGACATTTGATGACAATCATTTCTTACGCTTAATTATGAACTCGGGTAATAAAAAATAATGTTTTAGTAGCTTTTTATTCTCTCCATAGTTAAGTGAATTATTATTCAGTATTCATGAAGGCTAAAAGAAGATACACATTTACCCTGAATTGACGATGGATTTTACCGATATTTTATGAATCATGACAAGGAGCACACGACAAGTGTGACCAGTCGGTAGGAGATGCTCATTCCTCCATAGCAACTAATCCCGTCTTCGATGTTTTGGTGTTTATTCTGGTCCTAATTTGTATATTGTTTTATGATCATGAATACTGTTCGGTATCTCCATATGTTTCATTATACATAAAAGGCTTTTGCTATACAACTAGAACAGAGGTTAAAATGAAAAAGTTAAAGATTACAAACAGTGTGTAAACAGAGAGAGGTCCTTTTTAAAACCCCGTTGAAGACAAATCAAATATATTTTTGAATTTTTTTCTGATGAATTGTCGAAATTAGTGAATTCGTTTCAGGTAATTAAAAAAATAATGTTACAACGAATTCAGCCCGTAAATAAAATTCCTTGAAAAAATTTCATCAATTCTTTCAATCATTTTATATATTTTTTTCTGAAGGCCCTTTTTCAGCTCACCACAACAAAGTTGAGATGACTTTATGCTACCCCCCCCCCCCCCTGCGTCGGCGTAAACGTCAACGTTCCGGTTAAAGTTTAGGAGCAGGTCTACTCCAAAGTAACTATAATCTCTCCATGGACCAACCATGCATGGATGTTACCTCTTAAATATACCCTACGAGGCTTTCCTCGAACGTTAGATCTGGGGTTCGTTTTACAAAAGAACTTACGACTAAGACCAAAAACTTCAGATGATTGTAAAATTTTGCAAATTAATATTTGTCTTCAAAATTATTTGTGTAAAAATATCTTACCACATTTCCTTTAAAAAGATGAAGATAATTTTCGATATGATGTTTCTTAAAAGGTTATATGAAGAATTAAATTTGGTCTTAAGTCGTAAGTCCCTTTGTAAAACGGGCCCCAGACCTACATTTTCCAGATAAATGACTAGGATAAATACTGTACCTTTACATAAATTGGCGCATTCAAAGTTAAGCGTCATTACTGAGTATATAGATTTTTTTTATCGTAATCATGAAATAGCGCTACATGTGTTTGGGTGCCCTGTATTGTATTTATAAATTATTTCTTTGGGGCATTCATGAATTAGCATATCATGCCATATTTCCTTAAGAAGGTATATGGTTAGTTTTTGAAACATATCCATTTCCAAGGATTAGTAATTATAAATTCTTTTTGAACCTAACTATGTTGTATATTGGTTTGGGGATGCACACTAACTAGGAAAAAATATAACAAGATACATAATTATTAATAAATTTATTTTTTTAAAAAATAACTACACTTACTAAACAATTGATTTCCTTAACAAAATATCTTTAGCATAATAAAGTTATCTTCAATCTCAAGGAAGAGATAATAAAATATTTTTTTAAACACAGGGGAGGAAATCATTTTTGTCAGGAAATCATTCAACCATACAACCAGCGTTTAAAATATAATGCACGAGTCAAATTAAAGGAGTTGATGAGCGCAATAATTGAGTAATGAACAATCAGAATGTTGCGCACATCAAGTTTTAAGTAAGCGTCTCATAGAAAACCATGCAAAACATTTCACAAGCAGGGTTTATGTATTGATATCAATTTTTGTGTGCAATATAACATTGATGTGTCATAAAAATTGCCACCTATATTTTTTTTCTCATCTTTGCCTTTGTTCATGAGTTAGAGGTATATAAGTAAAATAGAACTTGTAGCCAAACTAGAAGCTTCAAATCATGGAATCTAGACATATTTGAGGAAGTCTAAACAAACTATGACATTTCATGCATTGAAAATCATCATTATTGATAGGCATAAAAGTATGTTGCATACAAAACCATTAAGGATAGTAAAAATTATTCAGTACTAATCCATTTTAGTACAATTAGACAAAATTGTGTGCAGCGGTTTATGAGGAGTTGTGCTGACAAACAATTCATTTCTATATTCATGATATGGCCAAAAATCTAAGTTGACAAATTGCGGAAATTCCCAAAAAATAAAGGAATTGGAATTTTCTGGTTTCTGAGATTTGTTTTTATTATTTACATAAAAGCCTTCGGCATTTATGCAAATTTTCACACAAGTCAATCTATTGATCACATCATGAAATCGAAGAAGAAGACATTATTCCTTAATTAATATACACATGAATACAGTATATTGATAGAAAAAGTTTAAAAATCCTTTTATTCTATTTTTTCTGCAATCAGATATGGCTCTAGATAATAATGAATTTAATTAAATAAACATAACTCTTACAAATTCATGATCAATTGTCATAAGTCAAATTGGACACCGATTAGATTTCAGGCCTTCCACTTCATGTTTTATTCATGATAATCACTTTGAATTTATCGCGATATCAAGTATTGCATTCAAAATTTGGACTTTCTTGGGATGCTCTTCCAGTTCTATACCCGTTTTAAAATATTTGAGATGTAAGCTTGTGGAACATTTTTGCCATTTTGCATTGTTTTCTCTGAGACACTCAATTAAGTAGATGGCTATCTGTGAACGAAAAAGATTGATTTAGTTTTATTTTTAGATGCAGAGTTTCAGATCAGTATTGGTCAAAGATTAAATCTTCACTTTGGACCCTATCGGATCGGTGACACTTATCGAGGAATATGTGACGTGGAAATATTCCCTGATGATAATATAACGAACGTGGACGTCTATTGGAAAGTTAAGAATACTGACTATTGTCACAACGGTCAAAAAATATGGCTAAATTTGAACTATACGTGTAATGCAACTACGGTACAGAATACAACTTACTTCGAACTTAGAGTTCCAGGTACATTGCGATGCTTCTGTTCCCTTGTATTTTTTCATAACAAGTGCATATAATATAATTTCTAATTCAACAAACATTTTGTCTCATTAGACCTGACATTAGAAGATGCTGGTACATACGCTTGTAAAGTAAAGCATAAAATTAAAGGTATCACGTCAACTTCTTCTGAAAATATTACAGTCATAGGTAAGTATGGAATTATGCTGAAATAAAATGTAATAAAAATACTGTCTAATTTTAGTAATTCTTACGTCTTTTGTCGTATAAATTCAATTTTAGAATAATATTTGTCATTTGATTTTACAAGGAGGCAATAATTTAGTTTAAAAGTTATAGTATGACGTTGTTATTAAACACACTCTAATTAAAATCAGAATTCTTAGATCCGAGCCGTATACACTCTGCATTACACACACACAGGGTGTATACGGCGCGGATCTAAAAATTCTGATTTTAATTAGATTGTTATGAAACATCTTTAGTTCTCTATTTATGTTCTCAATTTAAGTATTGTACGATCAACTATAATAATTCTTTCTTTTCTTACAGATCCTTCTATCACAACACCAGGTAATATACTGGGTTATTTCTTGAACATTGTTTCCTTTTAATCTTAACAATGTTTCCATCATTATATTATCATTATATTTCAATAAATATGCCTTACAGATAAAATAAATCTTACAATTTTACAAAAAAAACTAGTTATTTAATATTAATTCCTCTCTGAGGGAAAAAATGTTATATTCCGGTGTTTATATGAACATTTTTAGTAATTATCTAATGTTTGAATCTTTTGTAGAATCAACAACCGTAACGACTCTTAGTAAGCTTATATATCTTTTGATTTTTTTATTCTTAATTTAGATTTCTTTTAATATATTCAGTGTTATCAATAATCTTTATTTAAATGATCAACAGAAATATATATTTATTGTCAATTTAAAAGTGACGTACTTTTATTAAATATATATTTTGTCACATTTAAAAAGTGACAGCTACTTTTATTAAAAACTTCTATGACTGATTATGTTTTCTAGTTTATATTTACAGATGGCAGGGATAACCAAACTACTTCTATCAACTCTCGTCATTATGTTGTCAGCCGCTCTAGTTTATATTTGATCCTCAGTAGAAACCAAACTTCTATCAACTATCGTCATGTTGTCAGCCTCACTAGTTTATATTTGATTCTCAGTAGAAACCAAACTTCTATCAACTCTCGTCATTATGTTGTCAGCCTCACTAGTTTATATTTGATTCTCAGTAGAAACCAAACTTCTATCAACTCTCGTCATTATGTTGTCAGCCTCACTAGTTTATATTTGATTCTCAGTAGAAACCAAACTTCTATCAACTCTCGTCATTATGTTGTCAGCCTCTAGTTTATATTTGATTCTCAGTAGAAACCAAACTTCTATCAACTCTCGTCATTATGTTGTCAGTCTCTCTAGTTTATATTTGATTCTCAGTAGAAACCAAACTTCTATCAACTATCGTTTATATTTGATTTTATATGCGATTTACATTTTATTTAAAATAATCTATGGTAAATTCATAATTTCAACAACAATATGAAGTAAACCTCTAGGACAATTAAACTTCTTTATCAAAGTGATCAAAGTAATCAGATCAATTTAGGTGCTATTTTTATTTATCTCTTTTTTTTATATTCATTTCATATATGCATAAATATGTAATGTTTCTTTTGGAGTACTTGCTTTTAATTTGTAATAATTTGTAATAAAAAATTATTTGTATTTTTGTTGTTACGTCTTCTTGTAGAAGATTGATCAATACAACCTGCACAAGAAAAGTTATATTAAACAAACAGGTATCCGATTCAAATTCCATAAAATGTTTAAAAGCTTGTTTCCTTACTTCACACGAAAACATTAGCAGTAGTGAGATACTTCGGGAGTCTTGTACAGGAAGCG
Organism: Saccostrea cuccullata; assembly: GCF_032062105.1. NCBI lineage: Eukaryota > Metazoa > Mollusca > Bivalvia > Ostreida > Ostreidae > Saccostrea > Saccostrea cuccullata. The sequence continues at coordinate 14,285 of NW_026926634.1, read as the reverse complement.
CTGAGTGATGTACTATAGATTAAGTTCCTTATTAACCCAAGGAACATGGCAAAAATTGAAGGAAAAACATCTTTTCAAAATGATTAACATCAAACCGGACGACATTGCAACACAATTCAACAATTTTAAACAAAAATTTCTCATGACAGATGGAATTCATTCCAGGATTATTTAAGTGAGAGAAAGCTACTTTTTCAAAAACATATAAGTCTTAAATTCAAATATCTTCTCATTATTTGTTTACATAAATTATTTTGTGCAATCATTCTGAGTACACACATTAGCGATCAGAAGTGATATTACATAGACCTACGTTGTAGCAGCGATGATGTTTATTTACATAAGGTAAGATCAGACTACATGTATAGTTTGGAGTTAAAGGTACATTTTTTAAATCTGGAATTTTTCATGAATCCCGAGGACTGGAAATGAGGGGATTGATGGATACAGATGGTTCTGCTGGTTGTCAAGGGGGTGTATCCCCATACAAAACCAGATTATATAGAATATTTTGCGATCCTTTTTGGAAATCAACCAATAAGAGGCTAGAATAAATCTCAGGTAGATGCACTGCTTATTAGTTGTTACAATTAGATCCTGATGAGTTGGAGAAAAGATGTTAAATTTGCAATTGATATTCAATTTCATAACAACAGAAAAAAATCAATGTCTCACTGTTCTTTGATTACTTTAATTCATTATGCTAAAGATAAACTATCCAATAAATTCTAAATTAGATTTTCTAAATCAATATCTCTTTGTAGCGATGTGATACGTAAACACTTTAATTTTTGCATGAAAAGTTAGAGTATAGTTGAGGTTTTTTTTTCTTTTCTTAAGTAAGTCACTATATATCATAGTGATACTTCAGCTTTTCGCTGAATTATTTCTAATCTTACTATATGTACCTTTATTTTTTTGGTGTGTGTGTGTGGGGGGGGGGGGGGGGGTAAGGAATGATGTATTATGTCTTGCAGTTAAACATGAGGTATAAATAAACATTTCAATATCCAATTAAGGTATGCGAAATATTTTTTGTTCACTGGCCATGTCAATTGTTGATTTCCAATGCGATTGGCTGAACATCAGATCATAATATAAAGGCGCAAATATTCAATATATACAGCACTCATTGTGATCAAGCAACCATGGGTAGGATATATCTATATATTAACTCCGGACAGTAGGTTGAGACAGGGGTTATTTGCAGACTTGCTTATTTTTCCCGTCTGGGCACAGGGGCATCTTACCCACTCTGGTCACTACTTCACATATAAAAATACACAAGGGAAGAATCGAAAGTAGCACACGATTTTTAAACTAAGTCAAAAAACAACTTACTTGAGAAAAGTTACAGAAATCCTGAAATTAACTGGCGCAAATGATGTCCTAGTACTTATCCAAGCTAAAATATTCCAAATATATCTATCGAAAATAGCTTTTATTCAACGAAAATCCCAGCTTTCTGCACAGTGTGAAACTCTTCTCCCAAGAAAAGATAACTCACTCGGATGACAATAGGGTAGTACCTGAGGCCTTCCCAGTGCAATCTGAAGGCCTCGGGTACTACCCTATTGTCATCCTGTGGTCTGGGTCGCAAAGTAATACATGCAAGCATTTGAAATTAATTTATTTGTCTTTATATATAATTTCTTTGCTTTCTGCAATTATTTTTTATATAATACTTTCCTGTAAATTAGCTGAATCTAATTGGTTGAGAAACATTTGTAAAAAAACACTTTTACCCGCTGAATAATGAAACCACGCCCTCCACCGTAGCAACAGTCTACAGTGCTTGATGACGGGTGATATTCCAAAAAATAGCGACTGCGCAGAATTTATGCGCGCACGATTCACTGTTATATGTATTTGTATGAAACATTCAGAATAATTCAATAAATATTTTATGTAGTTGGGTGTAACATTGAAAATTTTCACCCCCAAAAACATTGTCAACCGAGACACTCAACTACATGCAATATCTATCTAATATGTGCTGTTTTGATTTTTGAATTAAAAGAATAGACTTTACAAAATCAGAATTGATATTTTTTTTATTATTTTTTTTTTTTACAAATTTCAATATGAAATGAAACGGTCGGTGTTTTTCAAGTGTTTCATTACATTTTATTATTGTTTCCTTTTTTGTCTGAAATGCTCTTTTAAATCTGTAATAAATTTATACTCCGTACGAATTAAAATAACAAATATTAAACTTAAAGAAACTGCTGTGTTTCCCTGTCGGGATGCTTCCTGGACAAAAATGACGGATAAAAGCTTTCTTGTACTTGAGATTAATTGTTTTTTTATATGTACCCATAAAAATGTGATCGCCTATGCATGGTAGAGCTACACTAATCAGGAGCGGTCATAATTTAATTCTAGATTGTATCAGAGAGTTTTCGTTAAAGTTTCCTATCTACTCAGATTTTCTTGGGGAAATAACCGAACCCATTTTTTTAAAATAAATAAAGGCATTGCTTCATTTGAACAAACTCTAATTCCTTGTCAAAAAATTACTCTGTGTAAAGTTTGGTTGAAAATGGTCAAGTTGTTTTGGAGAAAAAGAAGAGCCAACAAAGACATCAATTACGACAGAAAGCGAGCAAAGTTTGATCAGATAGTACTAGTACTTGACCTTAAGGCACAGGTATTTTAAAAACTATTAATTTATTTGACAATTTATGCAATTTTTCAATTAACTGAGATATAAAAATCGGTGGATTGCACTTCGGATGTCCTTTGAATACGTTTACTTCAAGGAAACGTATATTTAGCAAGTGATTTCATGACATCATCATTATTGTTCACTGCTATCTTGGAAGTAAGGGGCATTAAATCTCATTGGTCTGTCAGTCTGTCTAGCTCTCTGTCCGTCACAAAAACAATGCCATGACTTTTGAATGATAAGAAATAGGGCTTTCATATTTCACATATCTACATACTACTTTGGGAATACTTTTCATGCAAGAGATCATGAAGATTGTAATGAATCATGGATTAAAAACCTATGAAATAATATATATATATATATATATATATATATATATATATATATATATATATATATATATATATATATATATATATATATATATATATATATATATATATATATATATATATATATATATATATATATATATATATATATATATATATATATATATATATATATATATATATATATATATTATTGTGTTTTAAAAATCTCAATCATTACACATGTTAAAACCAGAGTGTTTCACAACAAAAACACGCGTATTAATAAAGATGGTAAGCTTTATGTAATGATAATGTCTAAAATGATGTCATAAGGGCATAATTTTGACGTGAATGTTTCCTCGTAGTTTCTGTAAATGTGCTTCAGAGTGAGTCTAAAATCACGGGCCTAGCGTAGTTATGAATATTTATGAGATGTCTCTAACGATTAGAAGAAACCCAGTGGTTTATATTATTTCCGGAATGTGAAACTGAAATAATCAAACTAATAATAGCATTTACTTTCCGGCGATGCTGATATGTACTTCCCTCTGAGTACAATATAATTAAACAAGGCTGTTGGAAAAGTCGATCACTTTAATATAACAAAAAAAAAAAAAAAATAACAGAATAGTATAATACATATAACAAAAGATATTGATACATTCCATTGAGTACCTGAGTACAACAATACAGGTGAGAGTCCTGTACCCTACGCTATTGGTACAGACTACTGAGTACAACAATACGGGTAAGAGACTAGTACCCTTGGCTATTGATACGGTCTACTGAGAAATACAAGACAGGTAAGAGTCCAGTACCCAAGGATATTGATACGGTCTACTGAGAACTACAGGACAGGTAGGAGATCAGTACCCTAGGCTATTGATACGGTCTACTAAGTACTACAAGACAGGTAAGGGTCCAGTACCCTAGGCTATTGATACGGTCTACGGAGTACTACATGACAGGTAAGGGTCCAGTACCCTATGCTATTGATACAGTATACTGAGTAATACAAGACAGGTAAGAGACTAGCACCCTAGGTTATTGATACAGTCTACTGGGTACTACATGACAGGTAAGCGTCAAGTAACATAGGCTATTGATATGGTCTACCGAGTACTACAGGACAGGTGAGAATACAGTACCCTAGGCTATTGATACGGTCTACTTAGTACTACAAGACAGGGAAGGGTCCAGTACCCTAGGCTATTGATATGATCTACGGAGTACTACAAGACAGGTAAGGGTCCAGTACCCTAGGCTATTGATACGGTCTACTGAGTACTACAGAACTGGTAAGTCACTAGTACCCTAGGCTATTGATACAGTCTACCAAGTACAATATATGTGACACATTTTATCTATGAATTATTAGGCTATCAATATATTCTACTGAGCACACTATTAATTGATACACCTGTACTTGAGCTATTGATACATTTATGTGACACACCTATACTATAGTTAAGATTTTTAATATTATTATGAAATCATGATTGATGTAGTTGTTATGATGAAAGTTCATTGGTCATCAGAGTTAAAATAAAATGGAATTCAGGTATATTTTTTAGTAATTTGATCCTGTACTGATCGCTCTGTAAGAGTGAATCTCTCATCTGCTGCTTCATATGGTAGGCCACTTCTCTTACATATGAGATATACTATGGCATCGTTTATCAACACCAGGTTCATGTAATGCACACCCATACTGAAAAAAAACGCAAATAAGAAATTTTTAAATGAGGTTGAAAGAAATAAGATCACATTGCTTCAAATACAAAATTAAATTTATATATTGTTTACTTTTAAACGTCATTATCTACATATCGTGCTTTTTCACACCTTCAAATAATTCTTCAACACACAGTTGTATACAAAGCGATATGAGTTAATCTTAGCTTATATCCCTTTTAAATTATTCCCACAGATGACCCATGCAAATAAGGTGTAAAATAACATGTACATAGAGGCTCAAATTTCATGGAAAAGAAAAAAAACATACAACATGTTTTCTATCAGGATTTTTTCCAGGTGTTGATATGAACTGTATCTTTTGAAGATGGATCTTAAAGTCATTTTATGACTTTAGTGCAAAAGGCGAATGTACATGGAAATCAATACTTTGTTAAATAAAAAACTTAAGGAGAAACTAGCAAAATTACCCAGGTACTGGCTTGCTGACACACGTTTTTTCTGTCAGCACTGTTTGTAGATGCTCCATAACCTTCAAAAAATGTAACAATGTGACTCATGAAATGAACAAAGCACAATAAAACACAAAAGCAGATAGAGACATTAAAAGTGACAGATTACATCCCAAATCCCACAAAGTAATATAAATGTATACTTACCCCTGAGCTTATAAATTTCTCCCCAAAACAGAACTTTTTTGTGAACTCCTTGTACATCAAATAAGGATTTTTTTATGAACTGATGATGACGTGCATGATCAACTTCTTCACTGTAAAATTATACATTCAAGATGACTGGACATTCAAATTTTAAAAAAAATGGTATGGCAATGAACCAAAAGCATTATTTTAATTATATGCCAGTCTTGTATAGAGCAGTCCATAATCTCCTCCAAATATTCAACAACACTGTTCACCTGCATATTGCATGGAAATTAAATGAATACATTTACTTTTTTACAACTGAAACCATAATAAAAAAAAGAAATTACTTAACATTTGAAAAATTTAAGAACAACAAGATAATGTAATAATTTTTGAAAACCTAATTTACCTGGTATTTGTTAACACTTGATAAATTATGATAATAATGTAACAAATGATGTTCTGTTCTACTCACATGACTGTTTATGAAATCTGTTTGTATTCCTGAAGGGAAAAGAACTGAAGTATTTACACTGTGTACTAACAATCACTTAAAATTTATAAGAAAATTTTATTTCTAAAAACTTTGATATGAAATATTGATCACTCACTGTTCTGGATTGATACAGCTTCATTTTCAACTTCCTCAACTCTGTTCTCAATGATGATGTCATCTTCCATTTTCTCAACGTTATCATAGCTGTTCTCAGTATCTACATTTGTTTTCAAGTTCGTTGACTTTGCTCCCATCTGCCTTCTGTCTTCTGTTTCAAATGCAATGGAAATAGAATTCCTAGAATCAATAGCCTAGGGTTCTCGTCACTTACCTGTCCTGTAGTACTCGGTAGACTGTATCAATAGCCTAGGGTATTGGACTCTTACCTGTCTTGTAGTACTCAGTAGACCTTATCAATAGCCTAGGGTTCTGGTCACTTACCTGTCCTGTAGTACTCGGTAGGATGTATCAATAGCCTAGGGTATTGATCTCTTACCTTCCCTGTAGTACTCAGTAGACTGTATCAATAGCCTAGGGTATTGGACCCTTAACTGTCTTGTAGTACTCTGTAGTACTTACTCCGTATCAATAACCTAGGGTATTGGACTCTAACCTGTCTTGTAGTACTTGGTAGACCGTATTAATATCCTAGGGTACTGATCTCTTACCTGTCCTGTAGTACTCGATAGACCGTATCAATAGCCTAGGGTATTGGACTCTTACTTGTAATGTAGTACTCGGTAGACCGTATCAATAGCCTAGGGTTCTGGTCACCTACCTGTCCTATAGTACTCGGTAGACCGTATCAATAGCCTAGGGTACTTGATTCTTACCTGTCCTGTAGTACTCGGTAGACTGATCAATAGCCTAGGGTTCTGGTCACTTACCTGTCCTGTAGTACTCGGTAGACCGTATCAATAGCCTATGGTTCTGGTCACTAACCTGTCCTGTAGTACTCAGTAGACCGTATCAATAGCCTAGGGTACGGATCTCTTACCTGTAATGTAGTACTCGGTAGACCGTATCAATAGCCTAGGGTACGGATCTCTTACCTGTAATGTAGTACTCGGTAGACCGTATCAATAGCCTAGGGTTCTGGTCACTTACATGTTCAGTAGTACACATGTACTCGGTAGACCGTATTAATAGCCTAGGGTTCTGGTCACTCACCTGTCCTGTAGTACTCGGTAGACAGTATCGATAGCCTAGGGTACTGGTCACTCACCTGTCCTGTAGTACTCGGTAGACCATATCAATAGCCTAGGGTTCTGGTCACTTACCTGTTCTGTAGTACTCAGTAGACCGTATCAATAGCCTAGGGTATTGGACTCTTACCTGTCTTGTTGTACTCAGTAGACCTTGTAGACTTTATCATTTGCCAGGGAACTGGATTAATACTTGTCCTGTAGTACTCGGTAGACTGTATCAATAGCCTAGGGTACTGGACTCTTACCTGTCATGTAGTACTCAGTAGACCTTATCAATAGCCTAGGGTTCTGGTCACTTACCTGTCCTGTAGTACTCGGTAGGATGTATCAATAGCCTAGGGTATTGATCTCTTACCTGTCTTGTAGTACTCAGTAGACCTTATCAATAGCCTAGGGTTCTGGTCACTTACCTGTCCTGTAGTACTCGGTAGGATGTATCAATAGCCTAGGGTATTGATCTCTTACCTTCCCTGTAGTACTCAGTAGACTGTATCAATAGCCTAGGGTATTGGACCCTTAACTGTCTTGTAGTACTCTGTAGTACTTACTCCGTATCAATAGCCTAGGGTATTGGACTCTAACATGTCTTGTAGTACTTGGTAGACCGTATTAATATCCTAGGGTACTGATCTCTTACCTGTCCTGTAGTACTCGATAGACCGTATCAATAGCCTAGGGTATTGGACTCTTACTTGTAATGTAGTACTCGGTAGACCGTATCAATAGCCTAGGGTTCTGGTCACCTACCTGTCCTGTAGTACTCGGTAAACCGTATCAATAGCCTAGGGTACTGGGCTCTTACCTGTCCTGTAGTACTCGGTAGACTGATCAATAGCCTAGGGTTCTGGTCACTTACCTGTCCTGTAGTACTCGGTAGACCGTATCAATAGCCTATGGTTCTGGTCACTAACCTGTCCTGTAGTACTCGGTAGACCATATCAATAGCCTAGGGTTCTGGTCACTTACCTGTTCTGTAGTACTCAGTAGACCGTATCAATAGCCTAGGGTACGGATCTCTTACCTGTAATGTAGTACTCGGTAGACCGTATCAATAGCCTAGGGTTCTGGTCACTTACATGTTCAGTAGTACACATGTACTCGGTAGACCGTATTAATAGCCTAGGGTTCTGGTCACTCACCTGTCCTGTAGTACTCGGTAGACAGTATCGATAGCCTAGGGTACTGGTCACTCACCTGTCCTGTAGTACTCGGTAGACCATATCAATAGCCTAGGGTTCTGGTCACTAACCTGTTCTGTAGTACTCAGTAGACCGTATCAATAGCCTAGGGTATTGGACTCTTACCTGTCTTGTTGTACTCAGTAGACCGTATCAATAGCCTAGGGTATTGGACTCTTACCTGTCTTGTAGTACTCAGTAGACCGTATCAATAGCCTAGGGTTCTGGTCACTTAACTGTCTTGTAGTACTCAGTAGACCGTATCAATAGCCTAGGGTATTGGACTCTTACCCGTCTTGTAGTAATCAGTAGACCGTATCAAAAGCCTAGGATACTGATCTCTTACCTGTCCTGTAGTACTCAGTAGACTGTACCAATAGCCTAGGGTATTGGACTCTTACCTCTCTTGTAGTACTCAGTAGACTGTATCAATAAAATAGGGTACTGAACACTTATCTGTCCTGTAGAACTCTGTAGACTGTATCAATAGCCTAGGACTCTTACCTATCTTGTAGTATTCAGTGGTACTACTCCGTATCAATAGCCTAGGGTATTGGACTCTTACCTGTCTTGTAGTACTCGGTAGACCGTATCAATAGCCCAGGGTTCTGGTCACTTACCTGTCCTGTAGTACTCGGTAGACCGTATCAATACCCTATTGTACTGGACTCTAACCTGTTTTGTAAGTATCGTTTAAGTGACAGAACTGTGTGGACTTTAAATGCAGTACGAATTAAAATTTGTTTTTTAGTAATAATGCTGAATACATGTAAATTTATAGCTCTACTATTAAGATCTAGATGCTTTAAGTTTCAATAAATGTAATTTTTTTTGGACCCAAGAGTTTATTTTCTTTATAGTTGTATATCATATAGCCTCCATTTAAGTAATATTCACAGCAAGTTAATCTTACCTCCGGGTTGCAAACTGAAGTGTCTTTTGTTACTTATTCTCTGTGTGATGAATCGCGATGTTGTATCCCGCTCTAAATTTTCAATAAACGATTCTAACTCTTGGTACTCTTCAAATGTAGCAGTGTGCGGCATGATGGCATGGGTTTAAGTGTCTTTTGTTACTTATTCTCTGTGTGATGAACCGCGATGTTGTGTCCCGCTCTAAATTTTCAATAAACGATTCTAACTCTTGGTACTCTTCAAATGTAGCAGTGTGCGGCATGATGGCATGGGTTTAAGTGTCTTTTGTTACTTATTCTCTGTGTGATAAACCGCGATGTTGTGTCCCGCTCTAAATTTTCAATAAACGATTCTAACTCTTTGTACTCTTCAAATGTAGCAGTGTGCGGCATGATGGCATGGGTTTGTGTACATTAGGAACGCGCACAAAATCATTCAAGATAATTCGGTCAAGAATTAGTCGGATTATTTAAATAAATCATGTTGTTATTGTTACACAAATAATAATCAAAATATCAGCGTATATAGTTAATTTAAGTAATAAAACGTCTTGAATACAATGACCCGTACTTTTTTTTCAATAGCATATGAGCTCATGATCGAGCTCACAGGTGCCTGTGATCGAGCTGTATTTATTGAAATGAAAACTTCAAAAGAATACATTTTGCAAAATACTTTTCCCTTTTTGTGATCAAAATTTTTCTAGATCAAGGACTACAATTAGCTTTGTAATAATATATGTGTATATGAATGTAAAATTTCCGGGAATGAAATGATAGACCGGATTCCTTTTATTCCTTAGATGCACCTCATTAATATTCATGTATACCTCAGGCTCGTGATATTTAGACACAACCTTGAAATTTTGGACGCCCTCTGAGATCTATTAATTTAGTTTTCATGGTAAGACTTTTGAGATTCGAATAATCAATAAAAAGGGTATGTATTTATATTTTTTCGACATTATGAAGAGTAAAAGATGTACTAGTCTATAACATTAGTTGAAAATATGAATGAATCGATGTTACCATGATAACGTTGAGTAATGCATGGTCATGAATATTTACAAATCCATATGGTAAGCAGAAAAATCGAAATATGTCGCAATTTCTGCATGTTTTAATTATTTAGTAATGGTACAGTGTATGATTAACAGAATTTCTCCTCGTTGGTAAATTATCATCTTTGCAGATAAATAAACTGGTATTTCCTATCTCATTTGTACGAAACTGTATGGTATATTGTTCCATCTTTGCAGATAAATAGACTGGCCTTTCCTGTCTCAATCATAAACTGTATATATATTACAGATATCAGACAGGAAAGCAAGTCATACAGAAAAAAAAATCTATATATATATATATATATATACATCTCGCAATGTCGGTAAATTGTGTCGAATGTCTGCCAACTAAGATAAAACTTCAACAAAGCGCTATCTATGATTGTACCTCGCACACTGATGCGTTTGAATGGAGCGTAGCAGACACCCCTACTAATGTGTTCGGAACCTAAGGGCGAATTTATTGATCAAAAACTAGTTTAAGTTGAGGTTGATGGTTTGAAAATAGTTTTTATTAATTATAAAACCGGTATTATCGTTTAATGGTTTAGTACTAAATGGAAAGGTTCACACACACAAACATCAAAGATGGATGACATCGCAAGGGTGATAAGGAAGCATACAAAATATTCTACCTTGACTGAATCAGTGCTACATTATGACGTCATAGTAAGCGAGATGACGTAATTTTAAAACACTAGTTTTCGTAATATTGGTATTTAGAGATGTTATTTAACTCTAGAAAATGAATAGAAAAGTGTAAACATTAACAAAAATAAAATGTTTTTATTTTGTTATGCTGTATCTGTCATTTTTATTAAAATCTACCACCGATGACGTCATATGTGTACATCAAGTAACTTGGGAATTGATCATGTCGTGTAAAGAGAATTTGGCTACGACGGCTTGTACAAAGATACGTGAAATGGAGTTTAAAAGCAAATATATCATTAATACTATGTAAAATTCATATGGATTTCAGTTAATTATACAGGTATGCTAATTTATTTTCATCGATAATATTCTCTTTCGAAGACAGTCAGCTATATACGTATCCCAGTCGGCCTTTCCTCTGTCAATTGTGACAAAAATAATGCAGCAGAACAACAATAAGCTGGATATTTCAAAACATAAGATTTGTACAGATGTAAAGTTTGTCGTCTGACAAACTTGGAAAGCGTGCTAGAATCCCGAGTTAAGCATGATTTTACGAAAAATCTCGGTTAATATGTATAAAATTCAAAACACAGGGTAAGGTTTTGTGCAAATGTGTGGAATAATTATTTTACTGAGAGGACAGTGGGATTCTAGCAGCACTTTTTAGGCAAAATAGATGTTTTTCAACTACGCTATTTACTCAAAGAAATTAGTAAACTCCGGGGTATTGTTGTTCTGCTAGCCTTTTTATTAAGGAAAATTTCGCTATAAATAGAAGGCACGTGATCCTGTGGCAGTGGTGCACATCTTTGTTTTAGACACTCTTTTACATGTATCTGTATTCACTTGTTAATAACAGTTGACGTTTATCAACGGTTTTGGTAATTTATCAAACTAAATTTTCTTTAAAAAGTCTAAATTTTCCGAGAAATGACTAATATGCTTCCTTAACATACCCGCGATAGAACTAACTATTTGATTTTTTTTCTTACAATCTGAAGAACTACAACTTATCTCCAATTACATGAGAGTGTAATTGTCATACCCATGCTGAGTTCTACCCTTCTTATAAAAAAGAGGTGACAAAGGAAGGCTCATGTCACTATTATTTTGAGGCAATACTGTATTACCCTTGTATAGAATCGATGATTTCTATGACAGATTTAGAATGAACAGACATACCCTTGTCTGTTGAGTCCCTAATTACCATGTTAGCTCTATTTTTGATACATGTATATGCATGATGATCATAACTTCAACTAACAAGAATGGGTCTAATTTTTTAATAGACATAAATAACTTTTATTTATGTCTCTGCTTTTATTAATTTACTTTAGCATTGTGTTAAGTATTTGTCTTTATGTGTGTAACATGATTACATTTTTTTGCAATTGAATTGAAACAACAATAATTACTTTTTACACAGCTTATATGTGCCCCGAAAATTCGTCGATTCTGTCATATTGCTGCCCACATTGGTCGCATTGCAACACCAAATATTCTTCATTCGCCATGTTGAAAGGAATTCAAACCGTCAAAACCGCACCCGGAGGTGGTTTATAGTTTTAAGGAAACTAGTTTTAGTTTAAAGCCGATAAACGAAAAAACTAGTTTTGGTTTGAAGCTAGTTCGTTACAGGTTTTGCAAATAAATAGAAAGTTTGGAAAACCGAACTGAAACCTAAACTGGTTTCTCAGCAATAAAAACGCCCTTTTATTTTTCGGTGTTCTGCATATTATAAGACCCGAAGAGTTCCGAGTAGCTCTGGCAGTGGCTCTGGCGAGAGTTAGCGGGACTTCAGTGAGATAGGGTAAATTATTCACGGAAATGTGGTTAGGAAGTGACTAGCACGTGGAGGCATGGAAAACAGAAAAGTTATGTTGCGTTTCAGTTTTTACCACCCTAGAATCAGCTGATAATGTCTGTAGAAATGTACTCCAATCAATCGATCTCTCTTACATGCATTCAAATTTAAATAAGTATTCTCTATAATACAATTCTCTGCAGTCATGAATTAAAATTTCTTTTTGGAAAAATATTTTTGCATGGGAACCGGGACTATAATTTTTGGCGTCAGATTAGCAAATGAGGCACCAGCATGATTTTAACTGACCAATCAGTTGAAAGAGTATTGCATTATGGTTACTATGAATACTACAGGGATTTTACGCTTGAAAAAAAAAAACAATCTTATTAATTGTAAATAAAAAAGCATTTTTAAAAATATTATATGTTCATGCTCATAATGACAAACAATTCACATTTGTTCAATAAAAGGTGGAAGTCTAGGTTTCTGAAAGTCATATTACAAAAGCGATTTGCGTCTGTATTAATTCCTTTGTTGTGCTATCTGTGAATACAATTGCCAGGTGGATTCTCTGGCCAAACACGTGATCACGAACGTAAACAAACTTTTGTCCATTTAAATGCATACATGTAAGAGATGCTGCTCCTTTTCCTTACCCTTGAAGCAATGGTGTTCTGAACTAAACACAAACTATACATTTTATTAAACATTTTTTCCAGTAAACAATAAACTAAAAACGCCCGTAACATCTTTAATAGTTTCTTATTTTTGTATTTTGTTCTTAACATTTTTTTTATTGTTCTGTATTCCATTGACATGATCATAGATTGACCTGAACCACGTATTCGAAGTGAAATGTTAACATGTATTTGGCGTAAACGTTGCTATACATGGCAACGATTGGTCAGTTGCTCGTGGTAAGATCCTCTGTGCGCATTTATAACAATAGCCATATAAGGCAAACAAAGGTTTGTCAATGTAGATGATAAAACACATTTTTTACCAGCGAATCGGTCACTAGTGAGCTCTTATTTTCGCCGAAAAATATAAGATATAATGTTATTTTAACACCCTCTCCTTTAACCACCCCCTTTCTGTTGAAAATCATGAAAGTCTTTCAGAAAGGTGTGGAAACATTTATTACAAGACATGTTTTCAAAAGAAACAGGCCATAGCAATATCCTGTTTACTGCCAATCTTATTTAAAAAACCGGTTCTACCCTATAACCTTTGAATAAATCAACCTAAACCACGTGTCTTGAATTTAAATCACAATAATATTAGTAGGGGTGGCAGAGTCAGCCGAGGATTGCCGATTGATTACTCGGCGTAATACGTTCATTGGTGAAAAATTGACAGAATTATGTAGCGTATCTGTGTATGAAGAGTCAGTGGCTATTGGACTATACGAGAAGCACTGACTTCCTACAGTTTACGTTTACTTGGATATTTAACATTCTTTGTGCCGCGGGCCTATTTTGGGCCTATCTTCAAAAACTACGTTGAGTGCCACGGGCCTATTTTAGGCCTACCGTTATCTCTTTTACGTCACAAGTAAAACTGGTAATGACGTTACGTCATCATTCTGAGTTTCGCGCCATTTAGCCTCTTGTTTTAAACAAGAAACAATCATTTTAC